>NC_080714.1:313304-368304 GCF_019097595.1 Hemibagrus wyckioides
ACAGCACAGCACAGCACAGCCTGGCCTGGCCTGGCACAGCACAGCACAGCACAGCTGGCACAGCACAGCACAGCCTGGCACTGGCCTGGCACAGCACAGCACAGCACAGCACAGCACAGCCTGGCACAGCACAGCACAGCACAGCACAGCACAGCACAGCACAGCACAGCACAGCTGGCACAGCACAGCACAGCACAGCACAGCACAGCACAGCACAGCACTGGCCAGCACAGCACAGCACAGCACAGCACAGCCTCAGCCTGGCCTGGCCTAGCCTGGCCTGGCCTGGCCTGGCCTGGCCTGGCCTGGCCTGGCCTGGCCTGGCCTGGCCCTGGCCTGGCCTGGCCTGGCCTGGCCTGGCCTGGCCTGGCCCTGGCCTGGCCTGGCCTGGCCTGGCCTGGCCTGGCCTGGCCTGGCCTGGCCTGGCCTGGCCTGGCCTGGCCTGGCCTGGCCTGGCCTGGCCCTGGCCTGGCCTGGCCTGGCCTGGCCTGGCCTGGCCTGGCCTGGCCTGGCCTGGCCTGGCCTGGCCTGGCCTGGCCTGGCCTGGCCTGGCCTGGCCTGGCCTGGCCTGGCCTGGCCTGGCCTGGCCTGGCCTGGCCTGGCCTGGCCTGGCCTGGCCTGGCCTGGCCTGGCCTGGCCTGGCCTGGCCTGGCCTGGCCTGGCCTGGCCTGGCCTGGCCTGGCCTGGCCTGGCACAGCTGGCCTGGCCTGGCCTGGCCTGGCCTGGCCTGGCACAGCACAGCCTGCACAGCCTGGCCTGGCCTGGCCTGGCACAGCACAGCACAGCCTGGCACAGCACAGCACAGCCTGGCACTGGCACAGCACAGCACAGCACAGCACAGCACAGCACAGCACAGGCCTGGCCTGGCACAGCACAGCACAGCACAGCACAGCACAGCACAGCACAGCACAGCCTAGCACAGCCTAGCCTAGCCTAGCCTAGCCTAGCCTGGCCTAGCCTAGCCTAGCCTACCTAGCCTAGCCTAGCCTAGCCTGGCCTAGCCTGCCTAGCCTAGCCTGGCCTGGCCACAAGCCTGGCCTGGCCTGGCCTAGCCTGGCCTGGCCTGGCCTGGCCTGGCCTGGCCTGGCCTGGCCTGGCCTGGCCTGGCCTGGCCTGGCCTGGCCTGGCCTGGCCTGGCCTGGCCTGGCCTGGCCTGGCCTGGCCTGGCCTGGCCTGGCCTGGCCTGGCCTGGCCTGGCCTGGCCTGGCCTGGCCTGGCCTGGCCTGGCCTGGCCTGGCCTGGCCTGGCCTGGCCTGGCCTGGCCTGGCCTGGCCTGGCCTGGCCTGGCCTGGCCTGGCCTGGCCTGGCCTGGCCTGGCCTGGCCTGGCCTGGCCTGGCCTGGCCTGGCCTGGCCTGGCCTGGCCTGGCCTGGCCTGGCCTGGCCTGGCCTGGCCTGGCCTGGCACAGCCTGGCCTGGCTGGCCTGGCCTGGCCTGGCCTGGCCTGGCCTGGCCTGGCCTGGCACAGCTGGCCTGGCACAGCCTGGCACAGCACAGCCTGGCCTGGCCTGGCCTGGCACAGCCTGGCCTGGCACAGCACAGCCTGGCACAGCACAGCACAGCCTGGCCTGGCCTGGCCTGGCACAGCCTGGCCTGGCCTAGCCTGGCCTGGCCTGGCACATTTTGCCTGGCACAGCCTAGCCTAGCACAGCACTGGCCTGAGCCTGGCCTGGCCTGGCACAGCCTGGCCTGGCCTGGCCTGGCACCTGGCTGAGCACAGCCTGGCCTGGCTGGCTGGCACAGCCTGGCCCTGGCCTAGCCTAAGCCTGGCCTGGCCTACAGCCTGGCCTGGCCTGGCCTGGCCTGGCCTGGCCTAGCCTGGCCTGGCCTGGCCTGGCCTGGCCTGGCCTGGCCTGGCCTGGCCTGGCCTAGCCTGGCCTGGCCTGGCCTGGCCTGGCCACAGCCTGGCCTGGCCTGGCCTGGCCTGGCCTGGCCTGGCCTGGCCTGGCCTGGCCTGGCCTGGCCTGGCCTGGCCTGGCCTGGCCTGGCCTGGCCTGGCCTGGCCTGGCCTGGCCTGGCCTGGCCTGGCCTGGCCTGGCCTGGCCTGGCCTGGCCTGGCCTGGCCTGGCCTGGCCTGGCCTGGCCTGGCCTGGCCTGGCCTGGCCTGGCCTGGCCTGGCCTGGCCTGGCCTGGCCTGGCCTGGCCTGGCCTGGCCTGGCCTGGCCTGGCCTGGCCTGGCCTGGCCTGGCCTGGCCTGGCCTGGCCTGGCCTGGCCTGGCCTGGCCTGGCTGAGCCTGGCCTGGCCTGGCCTGGCCTGGCCTGGCCTGGCCTGGCCTGGCCTGGCCTGGCCTGGCCTGGCCTGGCCTACAGCCTGGCCTGGCCCTGGCCTGGCCTGGCCTGGCCTGGCCTGGCCTGGCCTGGCCTGGCCTAGCCTGGCCTAGCCTGGCCTAGCCTAGCCTGGCCTGGCCTGGCCTGGCCTGGCCTGAGCCTGGCCTGGCCTGGCCTAGCCTGGCCTAGCCTAGCCTAGCCTGGCCTGGCCTAGCCTGGCCTAGCCTGGCCTAGCCTGGCCTGGCCTGGCCTGGCCTGGCCTGGCCTGGCCTGGCCTGGCCTGGCCTGGCCTGGCCACAGCCTGGCCTGGCCTGGCCTGGCCTGGCCTGGCCTGGCCTGGCCTGGCCTGGCCTGGCCTGGCCTGGCCTGGCCTGGCCTGGCCTGGCCTGGCCTGGCCTGGCCTGGCCTGGCCTGGCCTGGCCTGGCCTGGCACAGCCTGGCCTGGCCTGGCCTGGCCTGGCCTGGCCTGGCCTGGCCTGGCCTGGCCTGGCCTGGCCTGGCCTGGCCTGGCCTGGCCTGGCCTGGCCTGGCCTGGCCTGGCCTGGCCTGGCCTGGCCTGAGCCTGGCCTGGCCTGGCCTGGCCTGGCCTGGCCTAGCCTGGCCTGGCCTGGCCTGGCCTGGCCTGGCCTGGCCTGGCCTGGCCTGGCCTGGCCTGGCCTGGCCTGGCCTGGCCTGGCCTGGCCTGGCCTGGCCTGGCCTGGCCTGGCCTGGCCTGGCCTGGCCTGGCCTGGCCTGGCCTGGCCTGGCCTGGCCTGTACAGCCTGGCCTGGCCTGGCCTGGCCTGGCCTGGCCTGGCCTGGCCTGGCCTGGCCTGGCCTGGCCTGGCCTGGCCTGGCCTGGCACAGCACAGCCTGGCCTGGCCTGGCCTGGCCTGGCCTGCCTGGCCTGGCCTGGCCTGGCCTGGCCTGGCCTGGCCTGGCCTGGCCTGGCCTGGCCTGGCCTGGCCTGGCCTAGCCTGGCCTGGCCTGGCCTGGCCTGGCCTGGCCTGGCCTGGCCTGGCCTGGCCTGGCCTGGCCTGGCCTGGCCTGGCCTGGCCTGGCCTGGCCTGGCACAGCCTGGCCTGGCCTGGCCTGGCCTGGCCTGGCCTGGCCTGGCCTGGCACAGCACAGCACAGCCTGGCCTGGCCTGGCCTGGCCTGGCCTGGCCTGGCCTAGCCTGGCCTGGCCTGGCACAGCCTAGCCTGGCCTGGCCTGGCCTAGCCTAGCCTGGCCTGGCCTGGCCTGGCCTGGCCTGGCCTGGCCTGGCCTGGCCTGGCCTGGCCTGGCCTGGCCTGGCCTGGCCTGGCCTGGCCTGGCCTGGCCTGGCCTGGCCTGGCACAGTACAGCCTGGCCTGGCCTGGCCTGGCCTGGCCTGGCCTGGCCTGGCCTGGCCTGGCCTGGCCTGGCCTGGCCTGGCCTGGCCTGGCCTGGCCTGGCCTGGCCTGGCCTGGCCTGGCCTGGCCTGGCCTGGCCTGGCCTGGCCTGGCCTGGCCTGGCCTGGCCTGGCCTGGCCTGGCCTGGCCTGGCCTGGCCTGGCCTGGCCTGGCCTGGCCTGGCCTGGCCTGGCCTGGCCTGGCCTGGCCTGGCCTGGCCTGGCCTGGCCTGGCCTGGCCTGGCCTGGCCTGGCCTGGCCTGGCCTGGCCTGGCCTGGCCTGGCCTGGCCTGGCCTGGCCTGGCCTGGCCTGGCCTGGCCTGGCCTGGCCTGGCCTGGCCTGGCCTGGCCTGGCCTGGCCTGGCCTGGCCTGGCCTGGCCTGGCCTGGCCTGGCCTGGCCTGGCCTGGCCTGGCCTGGCCTGGCCTGGCCTGGCCTGGCCTGGCCTGGCCTGGCCTGGCCTGGCCTGGCCTGGCCTGGCCTGGCCTGGCCTGGCCTGGCCTGGCCTGGCCTGGCCTGGCCTGGCCTGGCCTGGCCTGGCCTGGCCTGGCCTGGCCTGGCCTGGCCTGGCCTGGCCTGGCCTGGCCTGGCCTGGCCTGGCCTGGCCTGGCCTGGCCTGGCCTGGCCTGGCCTGGCCTGGCCTGGCCTGGCCTGGCCTGGCCTGGCCTGGCCTGGCCTGGCCTGGCCTGGCCTGGCCCTGGCCTGGCCTGGCCTGGCCTAACCTGGCCTGGCCTGGCCTGGTTCCTGGCCTAACCCTAACCCCAGCCTGGCCCCCAACCCCAGAGCCTGGCCTAACCTAACCTGGCCCTGGCCCCCTAACCCCAACCTAACCCCAACCCCCCAACCCCTGGCCTAACCCTAACCTAATTCCTAACCCTAACCCTAACCCTAACCCCAACCCTAACCCCAACCCTAATCCAGCCAGTGCCGCCCGGTGTCAGGTTGGACATCCACTTGGCTCTCCCATCGAATTCATCACCAGCACCTAAAAAAAGAAAGGAAGAAGAGAAACAAGACCAATTAATTCTATTGATTATTATAACAATTATTACCAAAAACACTATTACCATCCAAAAAGTCAGTCAGCCAATCACGGTATTACTCCATTTGAATTCAAACAGTTTGAAAAAAGAGGGGGTGGAGCCTGTTTTCCAAACAACATGGGCTCTCCCACTAAGTTCACCACCAGCACCTAAAAAAAGACAAAAAAAAGAAAAACAAAAAAAAGGAAAAAAAACAAGATTAATTATTTTACTTATATTAATTATTATCAGAAAAAACACTCTTCCTGCTCAGAAAAGGCAGCCAGCCAATCACAGCACAGCTCCATTTAAATTTAAATTCAAATAGTTTGAAAAAAAGGGGGGGGTGGAGCTTGCTTGTCAAACAACATGGACCCTCCCATTGAGTTCACCACCAGCACCTAAAAAATAATAATAAAAAAATTTTTAAAAAATGGAAGGAAGGAGAAAAACAAGATTAATCATTTTAATTATTTTAATTACTATAATAATTATTATATATATAAAAAAGACACTACTTTTGTTCAAAAAAAAGCGGTCAGCCAATCACAACACAGCTCCATTTGGATTCAAACAGTCTGATTCTCAAACAACTCAGCCAATAGCAGTGGAGAGTTTTTTGAATTTGAACAGTTAGGAGAGAAGGGGTGGAGCCTTTCCCTCTTATAGCCTGCAGCTACACTCTCTCTCACACATATCTTTGTCAGATGAGCCTGTTCACTGCCATTGAGCCTGTTCATTCTAAACTCTACCACCAAAGGGTTTAAATCCACTTTGAAATTCAAAGGGTGCTACCTCTTTGTCTTGATTCTATTCAAAACCAGTTTGATTTTTCCAAGGAAAAGTTTTCTTTGATACCATATGTGCTTTTTTAGTTCATTACTGTGTTGTTACATGGTAATTACTAACATCCTTTCCTTTTTTGATATTTTTTCCATCAGTTTCACTTTTCAAACTTATTACTTTGAGTAATTCCTCTTTACAAGGTAAGTCATCGCCTGATGAAGGTTTGAAATAAACCGAAACGTTGCGCAACTGACTTACCTTTTCATTACTTTATCTACACAACATGGCTTATTTTCCGGGACCGAGGGCTGTTCGGTTTAGATCAGCCCCTAACCCTAACCATGTTGCTCCCCACCCAAGACCAAAAGGGCATGGGCCTGGGTCGGGTCAGAGGAGCTACAGCGATGTTGTGGCAGGAAGGTATAGACCCCCACACAACATGCAAAGCTATAGTCAACTCACACAGATGAGAAATTTTTGGAAACGTGGGGAGCGTCCTCCTAGACGCTACCCATCCACAACTAGTCAACCACTGAGACCTACACTCAGACCTTCAGGGGCAAGCCGCAATGAGGCACACCCAAACGGGAACGAAACTCAACATGGGGACCCTAGACCCCAAAACAACAGTAAAAACAAGCCTATGCCTAAACAACTTCCTCACAACACGAATAATGACAACCACTCATATGTTCACAACAAACAAGACCCAGAATACCAAAAATTCAGTTCTCTAGTTAAAAAAATATATCAACTCATGAGATCACATCACCATCAGGAAAAAGTCTCTAAAAACAATGACACAGAACCAACCACTTTTGTACGGCTCACACACTACCTGTCTGAAGTGATAAAACCGGCCAAGATGACACAATCAACCCTAACCCTAATTGAGGGAAATGCAAAAAACTGGACCTACACAACGAAACTGATCTTACAGGATCATTATGCCCAGTGCATTAACACAGAGGGGCAAGCTTTAAAAGACCTAATGATTAATGATTGGAGGTCAGCCTTTGAGATAGCTGTAAAATGGTACCAAAACAAGTACAGAAGAAGATGTCTGACAGAACCAACTGAAAGGGTAAAAGAGCTACTTACCTCACTTTCAGACGGGTCGGATCGAGCCCCGCCACCCACCATCATCACCCAGCAGGAGGAGGAAATACCAAACATCACTGAATTTCCACCCCTAACCCGTAACTGGCACTCCCCTCCTCCAAGCCCAGACACGCCACCACCTATACAGCCCAATAATCCACCACCTGAACCACTCCCACTGAGGACACCCAGAAAGCCCAGGGATTCTTCCAGGAAACAAAACCCGGCTGTGGCGGATGTGGATGATGATCCTGACTTTTTTACAATTAACACGTGTCCAACAACTCATAATACCACTGAAGTAGTTACTCCAGCACACATTCAGAAACAACAGAACACCACACAGGATGTACTGTCACAAGTGGTAATAATTCACCCTGAAATGCCCAACCCCCAAATCATCCAGGAAATGGGGGAAGGCCCCCAGACGATGACTACTGATGATTTACCGGTAGATTCTCTGCTCTGTATCTCAGAGCAAGACACGGAATGGGACACTCTACCCATACCACAACTAACTCCTATCTCAACACCAACCCCATCACCTAGGATGTTCAGAACCACCAGACATATGAACACTCCTAGGAAACTGATGAATTGGACATTCACAGCTCATAAAAAATGGTGTATAGTTGGAGATTCAAACCTAAGCAGGATTCCTCCACACAGTTTGGAGAACCTGCAGATCGACAGTTACCCAGGGGCGACCTTTAGGCATGCAGAAACATTTATAGCGAAGGCCAGGGTACAAACTGAGGTGGAGACAATAATACTGGCTTTCGGCATAAACCACAGGGGCCAAAAACAGAAGGAGACGGCAGTCAAACAACTGCAGAGGGCCGTAAAAACCACCAAGGAACGGTTTCCTCGGGCCGCAATATGGGTTCCTCTTATAAATCACAGCAAAAACCTGAGAAGAGAAGAGAAGGACAGTCTAACAGGATTAAATACACACATTAAAAGAAACATGCCGTATTTACCTCTCTTGCCAGATGATAAGTTCGAAGTCGGTGAAGACCACATTCACTGGACAGCCAATTGTGCCAGGGAGATGTTGGATCATTGGTGCAAACACTTAAACTTCGAAGCCCTGTAAACCCTAACGTGGGACTGCAGAGGGGGCTTGAAGTAATAAATCTGTCCAAATACTTCAGACCCACTGAAGACCAATTCAGGAGTACTAAAGAAGGGCTTAACATTCGTTCCGACCCCTAGAATTAATAGGGATATGAAAAAGCAACTCTGTATGGATATGCAACAGTACCATAGGAGATTGCTACTAACTTCCTATTTTAGATATAGGGGCAAAACGGAACCCCTACCATTCACCCCAAAAGCCACCTGGACCCCCAAACTATCCCAGGTGCCCAACCAGGTGAGAAAATTAATCAGGGCTGATAAATATGCTATAAAAAGCCTATCATGGGAACGATCACAAAACTCTAACTTGAGCATCCCTGAAAAACAAGCGTTAGTCCAACTCCAGAAAAACAAAAAGATCGTCATTAAACCGGCCGATAAAGGCAGTGCAGTGGTGATTATGGACAGAATAGCCTATGTCCAGGAAGCATATCGACAATTAAACCAATCATGCTATTACCAAAAACTGGAGGAACCTCTGTACCTGAAAACTGGCCAAAAAATTAGAAAAATCCTGCAGAAATTAAATGATGAGGGCTTTATAAACAGAAAACAGTTAGCTTACCTTATGGGATCAGACAATCCACGGCCTAGGCTCTTTTATCTTCTTCCAAAGATCCACAAAGATCCAAAGTCATGGAGCATCCCGTTCGAGACCCCTCCAGGCCGCCCCATCGTCTCTGACTGCGGTAGTGATACATACGCCACAGCAGAATACATTGAACACTTTCTGAATCCCCTCAGCACACGACACCCCAGCTACATTAAAGACTCCTATGACTTCGTTGGAAAAACTCGATCATTGCACTTACCAGTAGACTGCCTATTATTCACAATTGATATAGACAGTTTGTATACAAACATAGACATCTCTGCAGGGATGAAAGCAGTCCAGGAGTGGTTTACCAGGTACCCTGATAAAGGCAGACCAGATAAACAATTATTAGAACTACTAGAAATTAACTTGACAAGGAATGACTTCGAGTTCGATTCAGAATATTTTTTACAAATTAAGGGAACCGCTATGGGAAAACGATTTGCCCCCTCCTATGCTAACATTTTTATGGCAAAATGGGAGGAGGGAGCCCTAGCGGCATGGCCGGTTAAACCTCTTCATTACTATAGGTTCCTGGATGACATCTGGGGTGTCTGGCTGGGATCAGAGCGGGATTTTGAAAAATTCATCAACCACATTAATCAATTTCATGAATCTATTAAGGTCAAATACACCCTACACCCATCTGAAGTCAACTTTCTGGACACGGTTTACCTACAAAGGGGATGACTTCACACACACACAACAATTACAGACCAGGGTGTACTTCAAGGACACAGACACACATGCCCTCCTACATAAGGAGAGTTTTCACCCAAAACACACTTTTAGGGGCATAGTAAAGTCTCAGCTGCTGAGGTTTCATAAGATATGCTCCAGGACTGAGGAATTTTGGCGAGCATCCAAAGTACTGTTTAAGTCACTTAGGAAACGGGGATATTCCCGTTCTCTTCTAAGAGGATGCCTAAAGAAGTTTCTAACCTATATAGAGCAGAATAATCGGACCTCACCACAAAGTACCGAAGTCATCCCCTTCGTCTCCACATTCCCCGACAGCAGCATAATCCTAAACAGGAGGATCAAGGAAAACTTCAATAAGTTTATGACAGAAGGGGAAATTCTGAACGGCTACAAGGTCATTTCGGCCTACAGAAAAAATGACAACATCAGGGACCTATTGGTCAAAAGTAAATTACGGCCACTTAGGGGAAATAGGAATAGGGACATAACAGGACAGAAATTTCAACCCAAACACTATATAACCAACCCAAATACAAAACAGATCTTGGAAATTTGGCCACATCTGAATCCACGACTCCCTAATTGGGTATACTTGATTTACTGTAATAAGTGCAATTTACAGTATGTAGGGGAGACTGGAAATACACTGTCAGTGAGAATGACTCAACACTTTTACAATATTAGGAAGAAGAAAGAGACACATAGGTGGATTGTCAAACATTTCCTACACCATGGCTTGGAGGCATTAAGATTTATGGGGCTCCAACACAATGGAAACTGGAACCGAAAAGCTCGGAGACAGGCAGAAGGGGCCTGGATCCGAAAACTGTGTTCAAAGTATCCGTGGGGACTCAATGAAAAAGGAGACACAGGATGACTGCTGACACAACAGTAGGCAGGCCAGTGCCAAACGTGGGTCCTAGTTTTAACTGGGACCGCGGTGAAACAACCCCAACCCTAACTCCCAACCCAAATTCCTAACCCTAACTCCAACCCTAATTCCTTACCCTGATTCCTAACCCCAACCCTAACTCCTAGCCCTAACCCTAACCCTAATTCCTAACCCTGAGCCCTAACCCCAACCATAATTCCTAGCCCTAACCCTAACCCTAACCCAACCCTAACCCCAACCCCAACCCTAACCTCTAACCCTAACCCCTAACCCTAATTCCTAACCCTAACTCCTAACCCCAACCCTAACCCTAACTCCTAACCCTAACCCCAACCCCAACCCCAACCCCTGATTTTAATTAATTTTAATTTTAATTTTAATTTTAAATTTTATTTCTAATTTTAATTTTAATTTTAATTTTATTTAATTTTAATTTTTAATTTTAATTTTAAATTTTAATTTTTAATTTTACTTTAATTTTAATTTTAATTTTAATTTTAATTTTAATTTTAATTTTATTTCTTAATTTTAATTTTAATTTTAATTTTAATTTTAATTTTAAATTTTAATTTTTAATTTTATTTCTTAATTTTAATTTCTTAATTTTTAATTTTTAATTTTAATTTTAATTTTAATTTTAATTTTAATTTTAATTTTAAATTTTAATTTTTAATTTTATTTCTTAATTTTAATTTTAATTTTAATTTTAATTTTAATTTTAATTTTAATTTTAATTTTAATTTAATTTTAATTTTAATTTTAATTTTAATTTTAATTTCTGATTTTATTTTGATTTACTTTTTAATTTTAATTTTAATTTTAATTTTAATTTTTAATTTTAACCTAACCTGACCCTGACCCTGACCCTGACCCTAACCCTAACCCTGCTTCCTTCATTTTTTTTCTTACTTTAACGTTCTTTCCTAATTCCCGCCTCCAACCCTACCCCTAACCTTAACCCCGCCCCAACCTTGCCCCTAACCCTAACCTTAGCCCCGCCCCAACCCTGCCCCCGCCCTCATCCCTGCCCCTAACCCTAATCTAACCCAACCCTGACCCTGACCCTAACCCTAACCCTTAGTTTTAAAGACTTACCCTCATGGAGACATGCAGAGGTGGACGTGCTCGGCCAGTCACCCTGTGGCAGAGGAACTCTGCACCACTTCTTCTGCTTCTTGGGCTGCACTTTGTGGGGGAGGGTGAAGAGGTTGCACATGAGACTGTAGTTAGTGCTAACACAGATATGGGATCCCCTGTGCCTATATCAGAGACTATTTCAGCATTACAATGGCCAGGGCTCACACCTGAGGAAGAAAGACAAGTGAGAGAGTAACTGGAAAAGTACCATCAGGTTTTGGCTAAACATGAGGGAGACTTGGGGTGTACTAATGAGATTGAACATAAAATACCACTTACTGATAATGTTCCAGTACGCCAGAGCTATTGTCGGATACCCCCTATACAGTGGCAGGCTGTGAAAAATCATATTAAGCAGCTTTTGGATAGTAAGGATATTAGAGAAAGCAGTAGTCTGTATTCATGTGAGGAAGAGACACTGGAGGCGGAAGTAGTAGACTCCATGTGCAGATTTATTAAATAACAGCTGGGAAAAAGCAGGGTCAAAAACCGGAAACAATTCATCACATACTATTTTGGTACAGAAAGAAATTGTGAATTAAGAATGTGTGTGAATTATAGATAGGTAAATGCCAAGACACAAAAAGATGCTTACCCATTGCCCCACATCGAGGAGTCCTTAGCGGTTTTCTACAATTGATTTGGCGAGCGGTTACAATCAGGTACTGGTGGCTGAAAGAGATAAAGCAAAGATCGCCTTTTGTACACCATTTGAGCTTTTCGAGTTTGAGAGAATGCCCTTTGGGTTGTGTAATGCCCCTGGAACTTTCCAAAGGTTCATGGAGAGAATATTTGGTGATCAAACTCTACAGTCTGTCTTGCTGTATCTTGAAGATGTCATTATTTCTTCTTCATCTGTGGAACAGCATTTGCAGAGACTGGAAGTGGTCCTTAGCTGACTGAAGAATAAAGGACTAAAAGCAAAATTAAGTAAATGTCATTTTTTCAAGCAGGAAGTGCAGTACCTGGGTCATTGTGTGTCCAGAGAGGGGGTGGTGACTGATCCAGAAAAGACATCTGCTGTGGCAAATTAGTCGGCCACGTGATGTGACAGAGGTCAGGTCGTTTCTTGGCTTCTGTAGTTACTATCTGTGCTTTGTGAAGGGTTTTGCTCAGTTGGCTGCCCTCTTCACCAGCTGGTTGAAGATCTTCTTAAGGCTGTGAGGAAAAGCAAGGCCAAACTAGGTATGTCTTGCCTAATATGTGGACTGATGAGTGTGAGTGAAGAGGAATTAAAAAGAACACTAAGCTGTGCCCCTGTTTTGGCTTTTGCTGACTTTACTAAGCCATTTGTTTTGGAAGTTGATGCAAGTCATCAGGGGTTGGGTGCCATCTTGTGTCAAGAAAATCAAGGCAGATTAAAGCCAGTAGCCTTTTCTGGTCGGTCACTGTGGGGGTCTGAAAGAAATATGGAGAATTATAGCTCTGTGAAGCTGGAGCTTTTGGCACTAAAATGGGCTATGTCAGAGAAATTGTTTTGTTTTGTGGTCTTATACAGGGCTGGGACTGCATCGACACTTAGCCCCCGCTGGTGTAGGTGATCCCTGTAGGGTGGCATAGGCTGTGTGGTGTGGTGTGTATCAGATGGTTGGCACTGTAATGGTGAATACAAGACTTGTTTGGTTGCAGTGCATGCTTTGGGTGTTCTTTCTTTCTTCTTTTTCTTACAGATGGTACATGCGAGCAGGCCCAACCCTTCTTAGAGTCCTGAGGAGAGTTCTTACTTTTATGAATTTTTACTATTGATGCACAGATGTTGTAAGTGGGTTTTTTTTTTTTTATTCTGAGGGTCCATGCTAGGACAAGTTGGTGATATTTTCAGTCCATAAAGCTCAATTCCAAATGAAAAATAATAATATTTAAATTTAGATTTCTGCTCCGCTCAGGGGTGTAGTTCAGGAAAACAGTGAAGATAGTGTCATTTATTTCTCAACACCTTGAAGCTCTGAAGCTGCTGCTGCTGGTTGTCCAAGCAGGAGGAGGACTGCTGACCACACAATTATCTCTGAGGAAACAGACTGCATCACTGCCTGTTACAACCACACTGACACAAACAGATAAATAAAAAGTTTATAAAAAATGAGAATTGTAACTTGCAAATTTACAACATTAATTCTATGCAGTCAAATAAAGAATAAATAAATATATATATATATATATCAAAAATGTAAAATATACTAGAACATCCTCTTCCTGAACCGCCACCTTATTGTGGTGGAGAAGTTTGAGTACCCAAATGACCCTAGGAGCCATGTTGTCAGGGGCCAAGTGCTCCTGGAAGGGTCTCCCAAGGCAAACGGGTCTTAAGTGACGGGTCAGACTAAGAGCGGGTCACATTTCCCTCATGAGAAACAAAAAACCAAGGACCGTTATGTTGCCCGGATTGGCATTACCGGGGCCCCACCCTGGAGCCAGGCCTGGGGCTGGGGCAAGCAGGCAAGTGCCTGGTGGCTGAGTCTTCCCCTATGGGACTTGGCTGGGCACAGCCCAAAAGAGCGACGTAGGCCCACCTTCCCATAGGCCCACCACCCACAGGCCCACCACCCACAGGAAGGAGCATAAGCGGCTGGTGTTATGTGATTTGGGTAGCAGTCATGGGCGGGGGCCTCAACGACCCAAACCCTGGTTAAAGAATCTGGCTCTTGGGACATGGAATGTCACCTCACTTGGGGGGAAGGAGCCTGAGTTGGTGGGGGAGGCTAAGCGGTACCGGCTAAAGAGATGCCCAGCTTGGGCTCTGGAACCCAACTCCTTGAGAGAGGTTGGACCCTCTAATACTCTGGAGTGCCTCATGGTGAGAGGTGGCGGGCTGGGGTGGGCATGATTATAGCCCCCCAATTCAGCCGCCATGTGCTGGAGTTTTCTCCGGTAAACAAGAGCGTGGTTTCCCTGTGCCTTTGGGTTGGGGATAGGTGTCTCACTGTTGTTTCGGCTTATGGGCTGAACAGCAGTGTGGAGTACCTGACCTTCTTGGAGACCCTACGAGTGGTGCTGGAAGGTGCCCCGACTGGGGACTCCATAGTTGTACTGGGGGACTTCAACAGCCATGTGGGCAACGACAGTTTGTCCAGACCAGACACCATGCTCAAGCATAAGGGTGCCCATCAGTACACGTGGTACCAGGACACCCTAGGCCGGAGGTTGATGATCGACCTTGTGGTCGTGTCATCTGGCCTTTAGCTATATGCCTTGGACACAGCTGTGATGAGTTGGATCCGTTTGTGGAGGAAGATGCCAGACAGACTTGGCAGACCCAAATGTATTGTGGGGGTCAGTTGGGAACGTCTGGCTGAACCCTCTGTTGGGGAGGTCTTCAACTTCCACCTCCAGAAGAGTTTCGAGATTCCGAGGGAGGTTGGGGACATTGAGTTTGAGTGGACCATGTTCTCATACTCCATTGATGATGCAGCTATCCAGAGCTGTGGCCATAAGGTCTCTGGTGCATGTTGTGGCAGCAATCCCTGAACCCAGTGGTGTACACTGGAAGTAAGGGATGCAGTCAAGCAGGAGTTCTATCAAGCCTGGTTGGCTCGTGGGACCCCGGAGGCAGCTGATGAGTACCAGCAGGCCAAGCAAGCTGCAGCCCAGGTGGTTGTGGAAGCAAAAATTCAGGTCTGGGAATCTGAAGCTGAAGTCACTGAGGTAATCCAGCAGCTCCTAAGTGGAAATTCACTCTGAGTACCTTAAGTCTCTGGATGTTGTGGGGCTGACATGTCTCTGCAACATAGCGTGGCAGTCAGGGACAGTACCTCTGGACTGGGCGACTGGGGTGGTGTTCCCTCTTTTTAAGAAGGGGGATTGGAGGGTGTGTTATAACCATAGGGAGATCACACTCCTCAGCCTCCCAGGTAAAGTCTACTGCAGGGTCCTGGAGAGGAGAGTCTGACCTTTAGTCAAAGCTCAGATTCAGGAGGAACAATGTGGTTTTGGTCCTAGTCGTGGAACACTGGACCAGCTCTATACCCTCCAAAGGGTGCTTGAGGGTTCATGGGAGTTTGCCCAACCAGTCCACATGTGTTTTGTGGACTTGGAGAAGGCATTTGACCATGTCCCTCGCGGCATTCTGTGGGAGGTGCTCTGGGAGTATGGGGTCCGTGGACCTCTATTAAGGGCTGTTCGGTCTCTGTATGACTGGAGCAGGAGCTTGGTTTGCATTGCCAGCTGTAGGTCAGACCTGTTCCCAGTGCATGTTGGACTCCGGCAGGGCTGTCCTTTGTCACTGCTTCTGTTCATTATTTTTATGGACAGAATTTCTAGGCACAGCCAGGGGATGGAGGAAGTCCAGTTTAAATATTTTGGGGTTTTGTTTACAAGTGAGGGAAGATTGAAAGATGGATTGGTGCAGCGACAGCAGCAACGTGGTTTATGTACTGGTCTGTTGTGGTGAAGGAGCTGAGCTGAAAGACGAAGCTCTCGATTTACCAGTCAATCTATGTTCCTACTCTCACTTATGGTCATGAGCTTTGGGTCATGACCAAAAGGACAAGATCCCGGATACAGGCGGCCGAAATGAGTTTCCTTCTAAGGTGGCGGGGCGTTCCCTTAGAGATAAGGAACTCTGTCACAAGAATAATTTTAATTATCATTAAATACCATTTACCATTACTTAAAAAAAAACATTTTTACCATTACTTAAAAAAAAACATTTAGTGTCCTTGCTAAAGGCTTCATTTAAACCAGCTACATCACTCAGCAATGACTAGTTGTTTTTCTTTACTTGATGCCATGATGGATTTTTACTGTAGAAGTCTGTGAAAGTAAAGTTTTATTGAAGTGATTTTATTGTTAAAAGGCTGGTATAGTTCAGTGTTTCACAGAGTCCTGTAAAAGTTTTGCTCAGAGTCTCGCACTAAGAAACCCTCTCTCACTTCAGCAGCACTGAGCTACAGAGGACAAAGTGGAGCTGCTACATGATTGGCTCTCGTGACAAATGATTGACACTGTGTCTGGCCCCCAAAATGCCTTATAATATATTTTTTGAACTGTAAAGCGTAAGAGAAGAGACGGGGGCTGTGACGTCAAAGGGGTGAGGAGAAGGGATTAAATTCGACTTCTGATTCTACCTGGTAATTTACTGTATTATACAGATCACACGAGAGGTAAGCTTGTACAGTCCTCACTATTATTATTATTATTATTATTATTATTGTGTGGACCCAAACTAGCTCTTCTTCGCATGTCAGTATTTTCTCTTTATTTGGTTAAAGAAGTAAAAATGCAGTAGTTAAGAACTTAATGTAAAAGATGTGAGAGATGAGAGGAGTCAAGTCCAGGTCTGAGTTTAAACATGGCGTGTTAATGAAGCTGACCCCGAACATTGACTTTATTCTCATCACTTTACTGTAGGACTGAAGACTAAACTTTACAGCCCTCATGTGTGTGGCTTCAGCTTTGAGCCTCAGCTCAAAGGTAAACTTTACTGACCTGCTGCTAAGATTTCACTTTTAATATTCACAAGTATCAACTTTACTGCACTGTTTAATCAACACCTTCTGACCAATCAGAATCCAGAATTAATTTTCATTCTTGTTACTGTTCTCTCTTCCCTGTGTGTATAAAGATCCCCAGTGGAGGTGTCTGAGTTCATCTGTCATCTCGGTCAGAGAATTGTCACAGAGATTAAAGGTGCGATGCTGGAGGCCATCTGGAGTACAGCATCAGGACCGAGGGCAAGCTGCTCTGTGAGTGCTTCATCACTTGCAGAAGATCCAGTCTCACAGATAAATGATCTCAGTATCGCCTGTAACTTCAGTAATGTCACTAAAGATCCTCCTGCAGTTCCAAAAACTAATGAAGGGCTTGGAAAAAGTTGTCTCACTCAGCAGGTCCTCTTCGTGGGTTACTGAATCCACAACCTATGACTCGGTCTCCATGATGACTGAAGTGATGACTCTTGGTTCTATTTCATCGGCTCCTCAATCTGTGAGCCCTTTCAGTGAGCAGTTTATGAGCATAGCCTCAAAAGGATCTGGATGTCCTGGCGTTTACTGCTCTGTAGCGCCGTCCAGAGGGTAAAAGTTCGAAGAGGGGGTGAGCATGTTACGTTCTGTGCAGTTTCCTTCTTGGCTTGTTTGTGGAGGAATCCACCCAGGCTTTACTGCAGAATGTGCTGAACACCGGGACGAGCAATGGTTGTGATGGATGCTTGCTTCACACAGCCGAGGATTAGGAGAAGAAGAAGAGGCATAGAGTTCGCTTCGTCGTGAAGACGAACAGGCGCATGGTCATTAAGGTACACAGGACTTTTTCTCCTAAATGTTCTTACGAGGTTCTGAGGTTTTATTTGTAGTTATTATAATTGGAAGGTTTATTGAATACCAGTGAGATTTACAGCATTAATCACATTCCTTAAGGTTATTAGTCATCTTAGATGTCCAGTTCTGCTTCCTGATTTGTCTTTTCATCCTCATAATTCTCAGCGATTAGAATTCGGGGGAGGGCTCCCTCTGACGTTCAGCCTCCCAGTGTGATGTGACAACTGTCCATTTTATTAGGAACACATGTCCCACTGTTGATGTATGCAGTAATCCATTCAGCCAATCAGGTGACAGCAGCACAACACAATGCACTCACGCAGATCCAGGTACAGAGCTTCAGTTTCTCTTCACATCAAACATCAGAATGAAGAAAAAGTCTGTTCTGAAAAACAGATTTCTTGTGGAAATGCTCTGAGGATGGATTTTAAATCTGTTGATGTCCAGCTTGATGAATGAGGCTCATTATTTATACAAACTGAATGAAAGTTTCTGTATAAGATGGAGAGTGAGGAAGTGAATCTATTGATTATTTCTGCTCCTTGTGAATCCAGGTGAAAAGAAAATGAGTGTTGGATAAGAAACAGAATTTATTTAAGTTTACATAAATTTTTATATATGTTTCCTGGACAATAAACTTCTTAAATGAATAAAGTTAATTGCTCTGGTAAGTAAATGACCAACAAACAAAACAGAGGAGTCTGATATATTTCAGTGATGATGCAGTTTTACTGAATAAAAATAAAGCCTGTGGTTTTGTGTTCAGTCGTTACACTTGAATACCCATCTGTAATCATTCTTAATGGCTTTTAATTTTTTCAGCATGTGTACAAATCCATGAATGAAATACATCAGATAAGTTGTTTATCACCAAAATGTATTAAACTCCTGATTGTTGATTTATTTTCCTGTTTTAGGGTTGCTGCGGCTGCTGCTTCATGATGACTGTTATATATATGAAGTTCAGTGAACACATCTTCATAACCCCGGGGAGAAAGCCGTGCTACTTTACACCTGTGAAACTCGGGCTTAAATGCAGGGTTAAGAGCAATGAGAACCCGGGGTTAAGCACAGTGTGAATAGCCCTTTTCATTAAATCAGGTGTTAAAGGTGATGCAAGTGTTCCCCCCCCTGGAACAATGCAAGTTCAGCTGTCTTATAACAGTATATATTATTTCCAATAAAATTTTTGGCTATGTGATCGAACGTTTCGATGCTGAAGATCAACAGTGTGCCGAGAAAACCACTTAATTTATTACATTGAAAGAACATTAATAAGTAAATAACACAAAATAATATTAATTAAAAACAAAAAATGTATATTAAAAAATCCACCATTCCAAAAAGATTTTGAGCAGAAATATCGAGACCAAACCACAAAATGTAAGACACTCATTATCAGTAAGAATCTGAAGACCAGACTTGAATTCAGAAAGAAAACAGAGATGAAGGATTTATTAATGATCTAAGACATTAAGCTCATGGCTGGAGCACTGAGGCAGCAGTGTCATGGCTTGGGTTTCATCCCGTTCCTCAGAGATTTCTGCAGGTCAGGAGAGAACTTTTACCTTCAGCTCATTTTCAGTATTACAGTACAGACATAAATCAGGCTAGATTCATGTATACAGTTCTGTGTGATGGTATGAGTATGTCTTGAATTGCTTTCATTGTTTTTCTACATCTACTAAATCAACTAAATGATACATACACTATATTGCCAAAAGTATTCGCTCACCCATCCAAATAATCAGAATCAGGTGTTCCAATCACTTCCATGGCCACAGGTGTATAAAATCAAGCACCTAGGCATGCAGACTGTTTTTACAAACATTTGTGAAAGAATGGGTCGCTCTCAGGAGCTCAGTGAATTCCAGCGTGGAACTGTGATAGGATGCCACCTGTGCAACAAATCCAGTCGTGAAATTTCCTCGCTCCTAAATATTCCACAGTCAACTGTCAGCTGTATTATAAGAACGTGGAAGTGTTTGGGAACGACAGCAACTCAGCCACGAAGTGGTAGGTCATCTGATGGACGAGTCTGGGTTTGGCGGTTGCCAGGAGAACGGTACTTGTCTGACTGCATTGTGCCAAGTGTAAAGTTTGGTGGAGGGGGGATTATGGTGTGGGGTTGTTTTTCAGGAGCTGGGATTGGCCCCTTAGTTCCAGTGAAAGGAACTCTGAATGCTTCAGCATACCAAGACATTTTGGACAATTCCATGCTCCCAACTTTGTGGGAACAGTTTGGAGCTGGCCCCTTCCTCTTCCAACATGACTGTGCACCAGTGACCAAAGCAAGGTCCATAAAGACATGGATGACAGAGTCTGGTGTGGAGGAACTTGACTGGCCTGCACAGAGTCCTGACCTCAACCCGATAGAACACCTTTGGGATGAATTAGAGTGGAGACTGAGAGCCAGGCCTTCTCGTCCAACATCAGTGTGTGACCTCACAAATGCGCTTCTGGAAGAATGGTCAAAAATTCCCATAAACACACTCCTAAACCTTGTGGACAGCCTTCCCAGAAGAGTTGAAGCTGTTATAGCTGCAAAGGGTGGACCGACGTCATATTGAACCCTATGGATTAGGAATGGGATGTCACTTAAGTTCATATGCGAGTCAAGGCAGGTGAGCGAATACTTTTGGCAATATAGTGTATACAATTTAGGCAATTATGCAAAACTCTAATTATGCAGATTTTTATTCAGCTTTGTCCTCATTCCAATGTTCTGCTATAGCAGAGTGACTAAATACAGAAAATTAACCAAGAATCCTTCAGGCTAGTGTGTACTTACGCCTTGTATTAGTATCACTGGAGCTCTACTACAGCAAATGATAAACATAAATAAAATAATAAACATGAGGGAGTACTATGAAGATATTAGTGGAGTAAAACAGGACTGCAGGACTGTCTCCCAAAAATACACAAGGACCCAGCTACATGGAGCAGACCCTACTAAATTCCTTCTGTGGCAGTGAAAACATACTATACAGCCAAATTTTTAGATTTTCATTTAAATTCCCTTTCGATTGGCCACCCTAGCTATATAAAAGACACGTATGATTTCGTACAGAAACTTAAAGGACTAAAAATTCCCCAAATGGCTATCTTGTTCACAATGGACATAAATATAGCCTTTACACAAACATTGATATCCAAGAGGGAATAGTACAACAGAGTAAAGTAAAAATAATTTAAAGCAAGTGCTATCCATTATAATTCTGAAATTTTATTTTGGGCATAATAACAGAACAATCTGTGAAACACGAAAAAGTAAATAAAAAATAAAAATCTGTGTCAGCAACATAAAACACTTTAATGTTATTTACTAAAACTGCACACAGTGAATACTGTAGGACCAATACTGAAGAAATGTGTGGAGGACTGGAGCTCAGTATGGATAAGCAGAAATGGAGATGTAGATGATGAATAAACTCTGGTAAGTGATTTGTCCAAGCTGATTCAGCGTGGTTGCTTGGACCTTCAGGTTCACCAGACCAGACTGATTTAAATAGCGAGTGGTGAAGATGATTCCTCTTCCAGCCTCGTCTTTAATCCCAAACAGCTGCTCTGTAATCTCTCCGTTTTGTTCCAGGATGGTGAATACTGTTCGCTCCTGAAGAACACCGGATTCGGAAAATGCTGATAATCGGATGACGTTGTGTTGAGCTGGAATTCCCAAAGGAAGTGTGAGTAGTTTGTACTGAAGGAGGAGAGAAGATCCTGCAGCACACCCACGTGAACATGGCTTGTAACACACGCTATGGACAAGAAGAAGACCAATAAACTTTTACTTATTAATTAGCTTGATTGTACCTCATTTCTGTTTGTCGTTTTCTCATATTCCTCTCCTCATTCTCGATTGTTTCATGTTTTGAGTCATGTCCAAGTTTTTTTTTTAAGACAGTTTAATAAGAATTTAATGATTATGATTAGTAAATTTGTTTTAATATTTTCTCTATAAACATTGCACTTCAAGTTGACTGCTTGTCACTATTAGCTTAAACATGTTTAAATTCAATTCAAATAGTCCAAGTTAACATTTATAATTTTTTACCCTGGACTTCCTCCTCTGTGATAACTGGTAGGACAGGGAGTGTCCAAACACTGATAGCTCCCCCTGGTGTTAAAGCACATTTGGTTTGGTCCACACTGCAAACTGTGCTCTACACATTCATCAATATCTGTAATGTTGAGACATAATTATTTCACACTGCAACTTATTTCTAAAGATTAAAGAATATAAAAATGTTTATTTAAAAATTTTCTATGTTAATTTCTGCTACAAACATTCAGATGTAAAAATATGACTTTAATAAACATGCTGTGGTCACATGATCTGAGTAAAGTACCTCTGCATGTTTGACCATTGGGCATGAGCTGATATCCTGAGGGGCAAAAACACTGAAAACTTCCTACTGAGTTCCGGCACTCGTGTTGGCACGGTTTTCTCAGCACACACTCATCAATGTCTGAGCAAGAAGAAGAGCAGAATCACAAACACTTCCAGATACAG
Source organism: Hemibagrus wyckioides (assembly GCF_019097595.1). Classification (NCBI taxonomy): domain Eukaryota; kingdom Metazoa; phylum Chordata; class Actinopteri; order Siluriformes; family Bagridae; genus Hemibagrus; species Hemibagrus wyckioides. The sequence continues at coordinate 335,062 of NC_080714.1, forward strand.
AAATCATACAGTCAGTCCATACAATCTTTTTTTTATCTTTTACAGTACTGTTTTTTTTCCCTAGAACTCACCTACACAGCTACTGGCTTTACTAGTATAACCAGGTGGGCAAGTGTGTAAGCTGCTCCATGATGCCCCTGGCTGTGTGTTCTGTAGCAGCGTTAGTGTTTGACCCCTTGTGGACACGAGCTGAGGCTGAAGTCCAACTCGAACCCAAGTTCGATTACTGAACACATTTCGTCTCTCTAGTCCAGCACACGAGCGGCCATCCACCAACAGGACAGTTCCCGGGGGACACAGACACCGGAAACTACCAGGTACATTTCGGCACTGATACCCACATGGACTTGGAGACTGTACACACTCATCAACATCTAACACACCAGAGTGAGCACAATTCAAGTGTTATTCACATATTTATAATGTAGCACAGTCAGCATATCAAAAAGGTTCTGTATTGTGTTGTGTGATATGTGATGTGGTGTGTGATGTAAAGTAGTGTTGGGTGGTGTGGTGATGTGAAGGGATGTGGTAAGGAAGATGTGTGATGTGGTATTGTGGTGTGGTAATGTACGAGGTATGTGGTGTGATGTGTGTTGTGCTAAGATATGATGTGTGTGCTGTGATGTGTGATGTAGTGTTTTCCTCTCAGCGCAAACACACTAATGAATCGCACCTATACACGGCTTGCCCACACCCTGTGAGCGGTACCCTTTGGGACACACACACACATAACCACCACGAGTGTTTTGGCAGATCTGGCGGTAGCGACACATGTGACTGCCATCTTTACATTCGTCTACATCTGAAACACACATGTAGTGCTGATATCATTACATCACAATAACCAGTCTGCTCCAGTAAATACTTCAGCTGGTTAAAGACACGTTTACTATCCAGAAAAATTATCCATGCCATAAAAAAGTTTTTGCCCTCTCTTGCTTCCCTCTATTAGTCTCGATGTTGCTCTTGGTTAGTAATGATTTTCTCTCAAACAGATATATTAAACAGATATATATGTCTCTTTCTGACTCAACTTTCTTTCTCTTCTCGTGCAGAATTTCTTCAGTATAGTGTGTTGCTTAGTGAATTATTTTTAGCTTACTTTGCAAATACTTTTTCATAGTATTGTATGTTTTTCTATCAAACGGATTTAATGTAATAAATTTTAAACTATTTATTTTATTTTCTACATTTTGTTCACACTCACCCACACACACCCCGGTTTCAGTCTGAGTCATTCCTGATGGACAGCTATCAAAACACTGATATCCTCCATCTGTATTCTTGCATTGTTGGTGAGATGGACACACACTCCTCAAACACTCATTTATATCTACACACATACACACACACATGATTGAAAATGATTAAAATGTTTTACCACTGAAAATAATTCAGTCTGAATAGTGGCTCTGACAAAAAAAGGTGCTTCTTGTCATATGACAGCTTATTTACTATTAATTACTAATTACTAATTATTAATAAAACCCAGTCCTATAATCAGTTACGGGAAAACAATTTTTTTGCACACTAATCTTGTACTAGTCTAATTAATTGTTTTTTTAAATTAAATGTTCTCTAGAATGTATATATGTATATCTCACCATCAGGGTTTTGACAAACAGCAGCTGTTTCAGAGCATCTACACACACATATTCCTATTTAAAACCATCACTTGGTGGACAATAAATTAATGGAGTTTATTCATGTGGAAGGGGGCGGAGTTTGTATACGTTGGCAGCTTTTCAGAGAAGTGTTTACAGTACTTGGTGTTGTTCAAACTGTTCAAAGTGACGACCCCAGACTGATGGAGAATTCTCTATATTCTTAATTCTCTTTTCATTTACCACTCAGAAGATTTCAGCCAAACACACACACACACACACACACACTGACCAAAGCAGCGATGTCCCACCAGCTGGTATCCAGGCAGGCAGCCACAGCGGAATGAGCCAAGAGTGTTAAAGCACCGGTGCTGGCAGGGAGACACAGACGACTCCAAACACTCATCCACATCTAATGAATATAAATAACACAATAGCAATTAACACTATTTAAATTTACGCAAATCCACATTCCTGTACCCCTCTAATTACACATTTCAAATTAACATAATTAATAAACAGAACTGCATACGCTCATCCATATCTACAATCAACAATACACAAACACAGGGCACACAGACACCCGTCTGGAGGGACGTTGTGGCTGCATGTTCCTTCAAGGAGGTCTAATTTGTAGCAGAATAACAATGTGTATGTATGAGCATGTCAGGGATAGATGATAAATGAAGCCAGTGTGGATAGAACTGCTTGGAGACCTGCTTTGAACTGCTGTAGCAGCGGTGGGTTTTGTGATCAGGTCTCCAGCATTGAACTTCTGAAGGCTTCAGCAGGAAGTAATTACTGTTAAATTATAATAATACTCTCAGTGCTTATAATGATTTATAATCCCACTCTCAGTGCTTATAATGATTTATAATCCCACTCTCTGTGTTTATAATTGATTTATAATCCCACTCTCTGTGTTTATAATGATTTATAATCCCACTCTCAGTGTTTATAATGATTTATAATCCCACTCTCAGTGCTTATAATGATTTATAATCCCACTCTCAGTGTTTATAATGATTTATAATCCCACTCTCAGTGTTTATAATGATTTATAATCCCACTCTCAGTGTTTATAATGATTTATAATCCCACTCTCAGTGCTTATAATGATTTATAATCCCACTCTCAGTGTTTATAATGATTTATAATCCCACTCTCAGTGTTTATAATGATTTATAATCCCACTCTCAGTGTTTATAATGATTTATAATCCCACTCTCAGTGTTTATAATGATTTATAATCCCACTCTCAGTGTTTATAATGATTTATAATCCCACTCTCAGTGCTTATAATGATTTATAATCCCACTCTCAGTGTTTATAATGATTTATAATCCCACTCTCAGTGTTTATAATGATTTATAATCCCACTCTCTGTGTTCATAATGATTTATAATCCCACTCTGTGTTTATAATGATTTATAATCCCACTCTCTGTGTTTATAACGATTTATAATCCCACTCTCTGTGTTTATAACAATTTATAATCCCACTCTCTGTGTTTATAATGATTTATAATCCCACTCTCTGTGTTTATAACGATTTATAATCCCACTCTCAGGGTTTATAATGATTTATAATCCCACTCTCTGTGTTTATAACGATTTATAATCCCACTCTCTGTGTTTATAATGATTTATAATCCCACTCTCTGTGTTTATAACGATTTATAATCCCACTCTCTGTGTTTATAACGATTTATAATCCCACTCTCTGTGTTTATAACAATTTATAATCCCACTCTCTGTGTTTATAATGATTTATAATCCCACTCTCTGTGTTTATAACGATTTATAATCCCACTCTCAGGGTTTATAATGATTTATAATCCCACTCTCTGTGTTTATAACGATTTATAATCCCACTCTCTGTGTTTATAATGATTTATAATCCCACTCTCTGTGTTTATAACGATTTATAATCCCACTCTCTGTGTTTATAATGATTTATAATCCCACTCTCAGTGTTTATAATGATTTATAATCCCACTCTCTGTGTTTATAACGATTTATAATCCCACTCTCTGTGTTTATAATGATTTATAATCCCACTCTCTGTGTTTATAATGATTTATAATCCCACTCTCAGTGTTTATAATGATTTATAATCCCACTCTCTGTGTTCATAATGATTTATAATCCCACTCTCTGTGTTTATAATGATTTATAATCCCACTCTCAGTGTTTATAATGATTTATAATGATTCTCTGGAATCACCCATCTGAGGTTTCTCGTTCCTCTCAAGGTTTCTTCCTCTTATTGTCTCCCTCTCATCATTGCCTCTGTTTTTTTATTAGGGATAATTATAAATAAAAAAAAATATATATATATATATATAAAATTTTGCATTTCTGTAAAGCTGCTGTGAGACAGTGTTTTGTTAAAAGCGCTATACAAATAAAAATAAGCTGAACTGAATAAATCAGTCAGAGATGAGGATGACCCCACATGGGCAGTTTATAAATAGCCCTGAGATTACTGTGGATGGTGCTGTATATATACCATACAGACGGCAGTAGATGTTCATCTGAAGAATGCAGCGGCTATGAAGAGTTTCACATTTAAATCTTTAACACTGAACAGTTAAAAATTTCAGTTTAATACAACATACTTCATGTAACAGCTATAATGAATTCAGAAGTCACTTTAATGCTCATTTTCCTAAGTTGTTGATAAGTTCATATGCTCCCGATTACACAACTACACTTTTTTACCATATATTACAGAGTTACAGAAGGGAAATGATGATGATAATAACATCAGCTCTTAATGAAACTTCCTCATCAAAATAAGTTGGCTTTTTTTTTTGTTCAGGTGCCATGTGTTACCCTTCTCAAGCAATCACTTCTACACACAGGCTGAAGCTACTGACATGTACAAAATTCTACAGTACCTTCACAGCCTTCAGTTCTGGTTCTGTTCTCAGCACCACCAGTTCTGTGTCTGAATCCCGGCCCACACTTCACCTCACACCGGTATTTTCCAACTGTATTCACACACAACTGGTTATAGGGGCACATGTGAGATTCATTCACACACTCGTCTATATCTGTAAGGCAGAAACACACACACACACAGAGAGTTCTGAATGAGACTAAATACAATAATGTGCAGTTTTAACATGATAAATGTTTATTAATTAGTCACTGTGTGTGTGTGTGTGTGTGTGTGTGTGTGAGAGAGAGAGAGAGAGAGAGAGACCTTGGCAGCTGTTGCTCTCAGTGTTGATGGTGAATCCTGATGGACAGGTGCAGCTGAAGCCCCCCATGATGTTAATGCAGGAATGAGAACATGGAGACTCCGACACACACTCATCCTCATCTGAAACACACCAAAGGGTTAGTTACATTAATGACCTGATTATACTTGCTCTTTCCTTCAGATAACTGCGACTTGTTTCTTGCAAACATGCCTGCACTGTGATAACCATGTATGAAGTGTATGTTGTGTGTAATTATAAAGAAAGATAATCTGCAGATCCTTTACATTTATCAAACCCTAATATCTTCCCCTAATGCCGGCTCCCTAAAACCCAAAACTTCATCACAATTTTAAACCCTAATTAAATAAAATCCTAAATCCTAAACCCTAAAGTCTGAACCATAATTTTACTTCACTACAATATGAGCTGCTTTGTAGTTTTAAACAGAAAGAATTGCACTTATTTTATAAGAAATAATTTAAAAATGTTCACCAGCACAGTAAGAAGCTTCATCCAGCAGAAATCCTTCTGGGCATTTTTCTCCATCACCATCTACACAAAATAAAACACACATGAGCTGATGTATTTTATAATTATGATGGAACTGAAGTGTTTTTACATTAACATGGTGTATAGTTGAGCACTGTTCTGATGTTCTGACCCGGTAGTGATAACTCTGCTGTGACGTGAAAGTCCAGCCTGAAGTCTACCATGTTGTAGGAGCTGCTGATGTGTGACAGAAGGATTTGTTGCAGTAGTGGACTGAAACGTTTCACTGATCCATCAAACACCAGTGAATGATTACAGTGCAGGGTCAGCACCGGACCAACACCCTGCTGCAAAGAATTCTGGGTAGACCAAGAGTAAATCTGACCAGAACCAACCTGCACATACGTCTCTTCAAAGTCCTACAGAGAGAAAGATATTTACCCAAAATTATATTTATTTCACATTATTCACATCTGATTAATATTAAAGAATAATTGATTAAAGTAAAGTTCTATTGAAGGTTAAATTCAGACCTGCTGATGTAGTGTAGAGGATAAAAACACAGCAGGAATAAATCCATTAATAACCGTGTCCACTAGCAATACCCCCTCTGCATCCACACCTCTCACCACATGGGTTATCTTTAAGATCTCGCCTACACACAAAAACACAGTTGTAGTCCTACTGCAGATTATTTTTAGGTCTCTGGTGTAATTATATTTCAATCCTACCTGTGTGAAACTCCAGTTGGGATTCTTGTCTGAAATTCCCTTGGCTGATTGAGAAGCCATTCTTCGCTCCCGCTGATTCATAAACAGCCGTCCAGTAAATCGGAGTTAAAGCAGATACAAGAACTTTCAGCAAAGGACCTGCACACACACACACACACACACATGCATACAGATACAAACACACATGTAGGAACTCATTAACCCTTACTTGTTAATTCTTCTTTAACCTCCTGAGCTCTTCATCTTTCTTTTTGATTAATTTTCACAGCACTGTGTTCTAAAATTCCCGCATCAGAGGCTCACAGCTTCCCGAGGCTCTGTGAGTACAGCTCAACCTCAGGACATTACATTTTTTTCCTGTGTGTGAGTGTGTGTGTGTGTGTCTGTATGTGTATGTGTGTGTGAGAGACCACATGTTGTTAGACTGGCAGTCTTCTCTAAACCCTCACACATAGTTGCTGCTGTTAAAGTAATCTATAAAATGGTTCTGCAGTTGTAAGCAAAGCAAATCTCCACAGTACAGAATCATCACTGTGACTGGAAGCTTTTGGAGAAAAAGATGTTTTGTTTATCCACAAGCTGCTGGTCAGCAATGTTGATGTGGACATTTATTCACCTATGGAAAAAAAACAATGCAGCTGACAAATGTATACCATTTTATTTTGTATTTCATACATTGACCTAACTAAATAATTTAGTGAAAAATGTACAGCTTGTGTGAGTGTGTGCGTGTGTGCATGCCTGAGCGCGCGTGTGCGCGCATGCGTGTGCGCGCGTGCGTGTGTGCGCGTGTGTGCGTGCGTGTGTGTGTGTGCGCGTGTGCTCGTGTGCGCGTGTGTGCGCGTGTGTGCGTGTGTGCGTGCGTGTGTGCGCGTGTGTGTGCGTGCGTGCGCGTGCTTGTGCGCGTGTGTGTGCGCGTGTGTGTGCATGTGTGTGCGTGCATGTGCGCGTGTGTGCGCGTGCGTGTGTGCGCGTGCATGTGTGTGCGTGTGTGCGCGTGTGCGCGCGTGCGTGTGTGCGCGTGTGTGCGCGTGCATGTGCGTGCGTGTGCGCGCGTGTGCGCGCGTGCGTGTGTGTGCGCGTGTGCGCGCGTGCGTGTGTGCGTGTGCGTGTGTGCGTGTGTGTGCGTGTGTGTGTGTGCGTGTGTGTGTGTGCGTGTGTGTGTGTGCGTGTGTGTGTGTGTGCGTGTGCGCGTGTGCGTGTGTGCGCGTGTGTGCGCGTGTGTGTGTGCGTGTGTTAAAGACTCACCCACACTGGAAGGAACGTTCACCATGTGAGCCTCCAGTGTGCTGCTTCTGCTCTCAGAGTTCTCGCTGATGTTCACTTCAAGGAAAGACACACCAAACTCACGATCATTGACCATCCCGATCACACTGGCACGAGCCCTGCGGAGAGAGTCTGTTACAGAGAGAGAGAGAGAGAGACAGAGAGAGAGAGAGAGAGAGAGAGAGAGAGTGTGTGTGAGTGTGTATGAATGAGTGTATTTTTTTTGTAATTTGTTTAATTAAAAAACAAGAAATCCAAATAAATATTACAGATTAGACTGATTACAGATTAGGCTGAGATTACAGATTAGACTGATTACAGATTAGACTGATATTACAGATTAGACTGAGATTACAGATTAGACTGATTACAGATTAGACTGATATTATAGATTAGACTGATATTATAGATTAGACTGATATTATAGATTAGACTGATATTATAGATTAGACTGATATTATAGATTAGACTGATTACAGATTAGACTGAGATTACAGATTAGACTGATTACAGATTAGACTGATTACCGATTAGACTGAGATTACAGATTAGACTGATATTACAGATTAGACTGAGATTACAGATTAGACTGATTACAGATTAGACTGATATTACAGATTAGACTGATTACAGATTAGACTGATATTATAGATTAGACTGATATTATAGATTAGACTGATTACAGATTAGACTGAGATTACAGATTAGACTGATTACAGATTAGACTGATATTACAGATTAGACTGAGATTACAGATTAGACTGATTACAGATTAGACTGATATTATAGATTAGACTGATATTATAGATTAGACTGATTACAGATTAGACTGAGATTACAGATTAGACTGATATTACAGATTAGACTGATTACAGATTAGACTGATTACAGATTAGGCTGAGATTACAGATTAGACTGATTACAGATTAGACTGAGATTACAGATTAGACTGATTACAGATTAGACTGATATTACAGATTAGACTGAGATTACAGATTAGACTGATTACAGATTAGACTGATATTATAGATTAGACTGATATTATAGATTAGACTGATATTATAGATTAGACTGATTACAGATTAGACTGAGATTACAGATTAGACTGATTACAGATTAGACTGATATTACAGATTAGACTGAGATTACAGATTAGACTGATTACAGATTAGACTGATATTATAGATTAGACTGATATTATAGATTAGACTGATATTATAGATTAGACTGATTACAGATTAGACTGAGATTACAGATTAGACTGATTACAGATTAGACTGAGATTACAGATTAGACTGATATTACAGATTAGACTGATTACAGATTAGACTGATATTATAGATTAGACTGATATTACAGATTAGACTGATTACAGATTAGACTGATATTATAGATTAGACTGATATTACAGATTAGACTGATATTACAGATTAGACTGATATTACAGATTAGACAGATTACAGATTAGACTGATATTATAGATTAGACTGATATTACAGATTAGACTGATATTATAGATTAGACTGATTACAGATTAGACTGATATTATAGATTAGACTGATATTACAGATTAGACTGATTACAGATTAAACTGATATTATAGATTAGACTGATATTACAGATTAGACTGAGATTATAGATTAGGGACTGATATTATAGATTAGACTGATATTATAGATTAGGGACTGATATTATAGATTAGACTGATATTACAGATTAGACTGAGATTACAGATTATACTCATATTATAGATTAGACTGATTACAGATTAGACTGATATTATAGATTAGACTGATTACAGATTAGACTGATATTATAGATTAGACTAATATTACAGATTAGACTGATTACAGATTAGACTGATATTACAGATTAGACTGATTACAGATTAGACTGATATTACAGATTAGACTGAGATTACAGATTAGACTGAGATTACAGATTAGACTGATTACAGATTAGGCTGATATTACAGATTAGACTGAGATTACAGATTAGGCTGAGATTACAGATTAGACTGAGATTACAGATTAGACTGATTACAGATTAGGCTGATATTACAGATTAGACTGAGATTACAGATTAGACTGATTACAGATTAGACTGATTACAGATTAGGCTGATATTACAGATTAGACTGAGATTACAGATTAGACTGAGATTACATATTAGGCTGAGATTACAGATTAGACTGAGATTACAGATTAGACTGATATTACAGATTAGGCTGATATTACAGATTAGACTGATTACAGATTAGACTGATATTACAGATTAGACTGAGATTACAGATTAGGCTGACATTACAGATTAGACTGAGATTACAGATTAGGCTGATATTACAGATTAGACTGATATTACAGATTAGACTGATTACAGATTAGGCTGATATTACAGATTAGACTGAGATTACAGATTAGACTGATTACAGATTAGGCTGAGATTACAGATTAGACTGATTACAGATTAGGCTGATATTACAGATTAGACTGATATTACAGATTAGACTGATTACAGATTAGACTGATATTACAGATTAGATTGAGATTACAGATTAGACTGAGATTACAGATTAGAATGATTACAGATTAGACTGATTACAGATTATACTGAGATTACAGATTAGACTGATTACAGATTAGGCTGAGATTACAGATTAGACTGATTACAGATTAGGCTGATATTACAGATTAGACTGAGATTACAGATTAGACTGATTACAGATTAGGCTGATATTACAGATTAGACTGAGATTACAGATTAGACTGAGATTACATATTAGGCTGAGGTTACAGATTAGACTGAGATTACAGATTAGACTGATTACAGATTAGGCTGATATTACAGATTAGACTGATTACAGATTAGACTGATATTACAGATTAGACTGAGATTACAGATTAGGCTGAGATTACAGATTAGACTGATTACAGATTAGGCTGACATTACAGATTAGACTGAGATTACAGATTAGACTGATTACAGATTAGGCTGAGATTACAGATTAGACTGATTACAGATTAGGCTGATATTACAGATTAGACTGAGATTACAGATTAGACTGATTACAGATTAGACTGAGATTACAGATTAGACTGATTACAGATTAGGCTGATATTACAGATTAGACTGATATTACAGATTAGACTGATTACAGATTAGACTGATATTACAGATTAGACTGAGATTACAGATTAGACTGAGATTACAGATTAGACTGATTACAGATTAGACTGATATTACAGATTAGACTGAGATTACAGATTAGACTGATTACAGATTAGGCTGAGATTACAGATTAGACTGATTACAGATTAGGCTGATATTACAGATTAGACTGAGATTACAGATTAGACTGATTACCGATTAGGCTGAGATTACAGATTAGACTGAGATTACAGATTAGACTGATTACAGATTAGGCTGAGATTACAGATTAGACTGATTACAGATTAGGCTGATATTACAGATTAGACTGAGATTACAGATTAGACTGATTACAGATTAGACTGAGATTACAGATTAGACTGATTACAGATTAGACTGAGATTACAGATTAGACTGATTACAGATTAGGCTGATATTACAGATTAGACTGAGATTACAGATTAGACTGAGATTACATATTAGGCTGAGATTACAGATTAGGCTGAGATTACAGATTAGACTGATTACAGATTAGACTGAGATTACAGATTAGACTGAGATTATAGATTAGACTGATATTACAGATTAGACTGAGATTACAGATTAGACTGATTACAGATTAGGCTGATATTACAGATTAGACTGAGATTACATATTAGGCTGAGATTACAGATTAGACTGAGATTACAGATTAGACTGATTACAGATTAGACTGAGATTACAGATTAGACTGATTACAGATTAGGCTGATATTACAGATTAGACTGAGATTACAGATTAGACTGATTACAGATTAGGCTGAGATTACAGATTAGACTGATTACAGATTAGGCTGAGATTACAGATTAGACTGATTACAGATTAGGCTGAGATTACAGATTAGACTGATTACAGATTAGGCTGATATTACAGATTAGGCTGAGTTTACAGATTAGACTGATTACAGATTAGACTGATATTACAGATTAGACTGAGATTACAGATTAGACTGAGATTACAGATTAGACTGAGATTACAGATTAGACTGATTACAGATTAGGCTGATATTACAGATTAGACTGAGATTACAGATTAGACTGATTACAGATTAGGCTGATATTACAGATTAGACTGAGATTACAGATTAGACTGATTACAGATTAGACTGAGATTACAGATTAGACTGATTACAGATTAGACTGAGATTACAGATTAGACTGATTACAGATTAGGCTGATATTACAGATTAGACTGATTACAGATTAGGCTGATATTACAGATTAGACTGATATTACAGATTAGACTGATTACAGATTAGGCTGATATTACAGATTAGACTGATTATTTAATGTAATAATTGTAAATAGCAGAGCGCAGTAATAATGATAAACATCTCACCCTGTACTTTCAGAGATATCGTCCTCTCTATAACTCCCACCTCATTTTCAGCAACACACCGATACTCTCCAGAATCCTTGCTCTGACACACACACACACACACACACACACACACAATCTCATTCCACAGTCCAGTGCAGCATTACTCAGATATGCCGGTGTGTGTTGTATATGTAAATACAGATACAGTGGAAATATGGGCTGGTTACCGCTGCGCTGTACAGAACAAGAGAGCCGTTATGGAGACGATGAAGATGCTCAGTGATCTGCAGCAGGTGGCCATCTTTAAACCAGTGCAACACTGGAGCTGGAGTTCCTTTAACAGGACAATCCAACACAACTACTGTACCATGAGAAACAAACTGATACACATGGGCACCTCCTCTCAGAACTGGAGGCTCTACAGAGAGAAAGAGAGAGAGAAAGAGAGAATGGTGAGATAGACAAAGAGAGATAGAACAAAAAACCAAGACAGTGAGCCAGAGAAAAAGAGAGAGATAAACAGAAACTGAGAAAACTGACCTGTATATAATACTGACCTGTATGTGAAACTCACCTGTGATGCGAATAAGTGCTAAAGCTTGGACTGAGCCAACACTGTTCTCTGCTGTACACACATACAACCCTGAGTCCTTCACTGTGACATTCTCAATCATCAGGAAACTCCGACCTGCTTCATCCACACTGAATCCTGACCGAGAGGAGCAGGGAAATCAGTGCTGGTGTGTGTGTGCTGATAGGTGTGTGTGTGTGTGTGTGCCTACAGAAGTGTATGTAACTGTAAACCCTGAGGCCTACCTGTATAGGGACGATTATTAACGTTCCAAGTGATAACAGGGGGCGGGGTAGAGTGGGCGTGGCAGGTGAGGGACAGGTCTTGCCCAGCCCTCAGTGTCATGTCACTCGGCAACTCTTTAAACTCTGGCCTCATGTTAACAGACAGCTGCACTTTGTGATGAGCAGAACCTGCTGCATTCACAGCCACACAGGTGAACATACCTGCATCAGAGGGCTGAAAAGGGGGGAGGGGCCTGAAGAGTTATAGCTCAGTATCATAGATTCCCTTAACAGTCAAACACTGTCTCTGTGTGTGTGCGTGTTTGTGTGTGTGCTGACCTGGGTTCTCTCAATGATTAGCTCTCCTGATCTCAGGACAGTAAATTTTCCCTGCAGGTTCTGGATAACATCTCCGTTTTTCTCCCAGTGAATTCTGGGATCTGGAACCCCTGCAGCTGAACAGGGCAGCAGTGTCTGGAAGCCCTGGATGACCGACACTTCCGACTGACCAACATGAATCATGGGCGGGACTTAAAAAGCCAAAACAGCAACATTTACTAACAAAATACCAATCATCTCAGCAGTTTTAAAGTGAAACACATTGTGTTCTAACCCTGCAGAATCAGCATGATGTCACGGCTCGCTCTCCCTGCACTGCTGAAGGCTGTACACGTGTAAACTCCGCCATGTTTCAGCTGTGCATTTTTGATGTGCAGTGTTCCATTGGTGAAGGTCCGTAGGTCAGATTCACCCCCCACAGAGCCACCCAATTTTTGCCACTGTAGCTCAGGCTTGGGCTGACCAGTCGCTGAACACGGCACACTGACAGACTGACCAACACTGAGTGTGTATGCATCATGAGGTACAGAAATGACAGGAGGAACTGCAAAGATACACAAAGGCACAAAAAATTACTCGCACACATTAATGCACAGTGAGACCTGTGAGAGGGGGAGGAGCCATGAACAGCCTTTTATACAAACCTTATATAAACACAAACTATTCAATTCAATTACATTCAGCAACACAACAGAACACACACTAAACAACACACACCAGTATACCCAATATAAGTCTACACAACACATACCAGAATACACACAACACAGCTCAGTTATACTATAATACACACTATGATAAAATGTGTCTTTGTACACAGTGTAAGTGCACTTTGTAGAAATGAGGTGTTTGCAGTAGATGATGTACCCTGCAGGATGAGCTCGGTTTTACCCTCCGTACTGCCTGCTGCATTTTGTGCCAGACAGGAGTATGTCCCCGCATCGCTCCGTGTAACCTGAGAAAGTCTCAGCGATCCATCAGACAGAACCACCAGGTGCTCCCCTGTGAGAAACATCAGCGACATAGAGAGCCTTTGCATAATTTCACCATAATAACAGGCTTTCTTTATCTGCTCAAAATATTAGCTCGTGATTGTAGTGATAGTCCACAGACCTGTTGCCATGGGAACACCCTCTTTAAGCCAGGTCACTGAAGGTTTGGGAAATCCATGAACATCACAGATCAGAAGAACTTCCTGATTCAGCAGAACTTTCACTTCTTTAACCATGTTCTTTATCTCAGGAGCCTCTGATTAACCAAAACACACACACACACACACACACACACATATGCAGCATCTGTAACATCTAATATTATGAATCATATTAAAATATAGTGTACAGCACTATCTATACATTTAAAATGCAAATACTGTGTGACTGGTGGTGTGAGCTAGGTTAGTCTGATTACTGTAGCATGAGGTAAAGTCTGATGACTGTAGTTTGTGGTAAAGTCTGATTATTGTAGTTTGTGGTAAAGTCTGATAGATGCAGTAAACGCATCCTCCTGGTGTGTTACCTTGTACAGACAAAGCGATGTGTTTTTGTGTGACTCCAGCTGGGTTTTGTGCTCTACAGGTGTATCTGCCAGCATGAGTCGGATTCACAGCCTGTATCTCTAACATGCCTATATTAAACACACAAACACACACACACAGTTTTTTTATGTTTCCTGTTGTTGGCCACACCCCCAGGCCACACCCCCACACCTTTCTGATCTTTGTTGATTTCATTTTTTTAATGATTTAAACAGGTTGTTCATTTCAGGGAGTTTTTCATTGCCAGTGTTTCCCCTGGCTTCATCATTAGGGATAAAATTAGCATTTAAATTTTACACTATGTATGTGTGTTTATATTGTGCACCTGAGGGTAGGGTCCTGTAACTGCCCCTCTTTGTGCCCAGGGCTGTCCCTCCTCTGCTCCAGCTGATGGATGGTGTCGGACGTCCGGTGACGTGACACGGTAACACCACTGACTCCATCTTATTGGCCGTAACACTGATGACATCATCATCAATGGATGGAGGAACTATGAGAGTAAGAATTCTGTAAGATACTGGAAGTGAAACTTACTAAACACGTCACTCAGTATCTTGACCAGTGTGTTGTATTACTGATTGCAGTGCAGTGTTTACAGAGGGATTATTTTCCAGAGGAGGTTTCTACCTTGAAGCATGACCTCTATGATCCTTCGCTCCTCTCCAACCTCATTGGTTACTGTGCACTCAAAATATCCTTCATCCTCAAGAGACGGAGAAATGATAAGCAGTGACCCTGAGGGCATCAACCTGAAAGAAATCACACACACTGAAATACGCTTCCTGCAGATGAAGTTATTTATGACCTAATTTTTTAATCAATGTGACTGCGGTGTGTGTGTAGTGTGTTTCACCTGTAAGCTCCAGAGTGTGTGTTCAGTGCTTGTCCATTCCTCTTCCAGCTCACTCGAGGAAGAGGTACACCTGAACTTTCACAGCCTAAAACAGCCCTCTGGCCCATCGTCATGGTTACATTAAAAGGGCCGGGGCTAATGGAGGGACCAACTGTGTGTAGAAAATATAGCAGTTAGTAAAGTACAGCATCTTACATACAACATAGACAAACTGTTCTGTGATTAACTGGTCTGTCCACACCCCCAGGAGTGTGTGTGTGTGTGTGTGTGCACCATAGACTCGGAGCTCCATGCTGCGCTGGTCTGACCCCACCTTGTTAGACACGCTGCAGTAATAACGGCCTGCGTCAGTGAGCTGCACTGATTGGATACGCAGTGATCCGTCCGGCAGTGAAACAAACCTGCAGGTCATTTTTAAAACAGGTCACTTAAAACTTTCCCCTGTTTCCTCACTCATAAAGGGAAGTGTTGAATTAAAAAATGACATTATCAATTTGTTTCATTTACCTTTTGTCAAACAGAACTGGTACTCCATTTTTCCTCCACAACACAGAGGGGGTGGAGTCTCCCTCCACCTCACAAGGTAGCACCACTATCTGACTGGCATGTGCAGTGACCAGTGAACTGCCTTCTTTAATAACAGGGGGCACTGTGGAAGGATCCACAATTTACATTCAACAGAATGTGACAGGAGTGTTACGACATCAAGTATGAGAGCTAATCATTTTCAATAAATAATATATTCTGTTAGAGTTAGCGTAGCGGTTCACTACAGTAACTTACAGAGCCTGGACATCATGATGTGAGTAAAGGTTTGATCCCTGAACCATTGTTGAACTCTATTATGTAATGAATTTAGTATAAAAATGTGTTTTTCCCCTTTAATCTTGCAGTAACTGTAAGTACATTTAGTAATTAAATGTAAAAGTTTATTATTTTATTTTATTTAACTGCCCATTACACTCACCAAGTGAAATAAATAACAGAATAAATGAGAGATGATGAGTCTTTATGAACTCACGGAGGATCTGTACATGAAACTGCAGACTGGAGCTGCCAGCCATGTTGGACACCACACAGCTGTAAAGTCCGCCGTCCTCTGTCCTCACATCTCCGATCTCTAAATACTGACCGGCAGCAATGCTCTGGATCCGACCTCCCAACTGACCAGACAGTGGGAGAAAGGCAGACAAAGATATGTATTTAGTAATGCACAAGGTTGAATGTAATTCTCTGTATGTATTTATTATCCGTCTGTACCTGCACTTTAATACCGTCTCTGTACCACTGAATCTCTGGAGGACGCTCGCTGTCTGACCGACACTCCAAGGTCATATGACCCTTCAAGGGCACAGACATAGTTGTGATTTCACTAGAACCCAGCAATGTTGGAGGAACTGGAAGAGGAAAAATGTAGGAAATAAAAACGACAGAAAGAGAACACAGGACAGACGAGTGCAACAGTGACACACTCACCCTGAACGTGCACCCAGAGACTCCGCCCATCTTCTCCTGCTGGGTTACTGACAAGACACGTGTACACACCTGCATCCTCCATCTAACACACACACACACACAGCAGCACATGTAAAGCACATGA
The DNA here is from genome assembly GCF_019097595.1 of Hemibagrus wyckioides. Taxonomy (NCBI): domain Eukaryota; kingdom Metazoa; phylum Chordata; class Actinopteri; order Siluriformes; family Bagridae; genus Hemibagrus; species Hemibagrus wyckioides. The sequence continues at coordinate 351,996 of NC_080714.1, forward strand.
AAAGAAAGCAAAGATACCTTTAAAAATAATAAAATTAAACATTCACTATAAAAATATCAGTAAAAAACAATAACAAACTAAAAACAGTTAGCATTGACCGTGATAAACCTCTTCTTCTTTAAAATATCAGTACATACATACAGTCTCATACAAACATTTTTACATTTTAATGTTTTAGTTTTAAAAGTTTGGAAATCTAAAGTGTTTTTTTCTAATTCAATACTGCAGACGATGAAGTATATATAATATAATATATAATATAATATATATAATAATCATCTAAGACAAACTTTGCGTTTATGAAAATCAGGATAGAAAAGACTTTTGCACAGTGTTGTTTATTCACATCATGTTTATAATATTTAACTGCTGAATAACTTTATGAGAACTGTATGAGAATGTGTCTTTATGAGGACCTGAATGTTTCTGATAGTGAGAATCTGTCCATCTCTGTGTAGAACAACTCTGCTGTCCTCTAGTGGATGTCCATCCTTCATCCAGCTTACAGTGGGCGGAGGAAATCCATCAGCAATACACTCTAACTCCAAAACACCGTCCACCACCACCACAAGCTCCTCTCTTCCTGGAGAGCTGGATATCTTAGGAGGCTCTGAGTGAAACAGACACTTACAGATATTCACATTTATTCAGCACTGAGGACATGAGGAGGAGTAATACACTAAACCTCGTAATCTTCAGACGGTGATATAATGTCCAATCAATTAGAATATCTTCTTATCATTGTCACTCCTACCTAACACAGTGAGGTTGAAGGTCTTGGTGCTGGTTCCAGCCTTGTTCTTTGCAATGCAACTGTAAAGTCCAGCATCCTCAAGTCGGACATCCAGGATCTGGACATGAGTTTCTCCTCCATCATGTAGCAGCATGTTCTGGTGGAATGAGAGAGGCTCACTGTCCTTCAACCAAGTGAGGGTCGGAGGAGGAACACCATGAGCCTCACACACCAGAGTGACCACAGAGCCTTGAACTATCACAATGTGCTCCAGTGGTTCCGTGTGGTCCACCATGACAGGGGCTGAGGAACAGCAGAACACAGATATACAGATGATTAAAGTGAGGCAGGAGGATTAATGAGCATGAAGCTAAAAGAAAAGAACTTTGAACAGAAGCTGAGAGAACAATGACACACACTCAGTAACTCTCCTCTTAACGTCACTGTTACAGAACAAACTGCCTTAAAGTCAGAGATGGAGATCCATCTGCTTTACCTTCAACCTGCAGGTGGAACCTCTGTTCTGCAAATCCTGCTTCACTGCGAGTCACACAGGTGTAAAGTCCAGAGTCAGAGAGCTGCACTGGAGAGATCCTGCATACACACACACACACACACACACCATGCAATGGTGATTTCCTCATCTCACACAATTTACTGAAACAAAAGCCAACAACAGTGGAGGGTATACCACAACAAAAAATCTCAATGTCTCAATAATCTGTCATGTGCCCTTGACCATCAATTACAGCTTGACCACGACGTCTCATGCTGTTCACGAGTCGACTTATTGTCTGCTGAGGCATGGCATTCCACTCTTCTTGAAGGGCGGCCCTCAGGTCATTGAGGTTCTGGGGTGCAGGGTTACGTGCCTCTACACGGCGACTCGGCTGATCCCAGAGGTTTTCTATGGGATTCAGGTCAGGAGAAAGTGCAGGTCACTCCATTTGAGGTACCCCAGCCTCCAGCAGCCATTCCCTAATGATGCGACCTCGATGAGCTGGAGCATTGTCGTCCATGAAGATGAAATTAGGCCTGTGTTGTTCATGCAGGGGCACAATGACTGGATTAATGATGTTATTCAGGTAGTATTGGCTTGTCACTGTACCATTCACAAGATGTAGGTCAGTTCTGTATTGAGTGGACACACCTGCCCAGACTGTAACACCACCACAACAGTGGCTGATGCATAGCGCTCTCCTTGACGTCTCCAACATCGTTGGGTCCATCATTTCTGCTCAACGTGAATCGACTTTCATCAGAGAACAGCACTGAAGCCCACCGGTCCCTCGTCCAGCGTAAATGCTCCCTGGCCCGACGCCTGTGCCTGGTGGTGTGGTCAGGTACCCTTGCAGGTCGTCTAGCACGCAGACCACACTGATGTAAACGGTTTCGAATGTTCTGACGTGACACTTGGGTTCTTCTCACCTCCCTTAAATGTGCCTGGAGTTGAGTGGCGTTCATCATCCGGTTCCGCAGGGCACTGTTCACAATGAAGCGGTCATCAACGTGGGATGTGGCCAAAGGACGTCCACTTCTATGCCTTTCTGTGACTCTTCCAGTCTCTCTGTATCTCTGTCCCAACCTGCTGATGACACTCTGTGACACTCTAAGCTCAGTGGCCACTTCCCTCTGAGAACATCCTGTTTGAAGCCTCACAATGGTGAGGTTCTGTTGATCAGTTGTTAGGTGTGGTCTTGGTCTCATGATGTCAAAATGTGAACAGCATGATGAAGAGGACTGTTTAAATACCAATTCTAATGGAACCAGAAAATTTATTGGTGGATTCATGGATCAAACACCAGTTGTGAATTTTGCCGTTAAGCTCCTTGTTAGAGAACAGCAAGTTCTGCAGAAAGTACTGAAACACTGAACAGTTGGACATGTGCATTCAGAAGTGTAGAGAAGGTTGAATTAAGTTCACCTGGAAAGGTTATAGTGCATTTTAGGTGCATCCTGAAATTTCACCTGAAAGCCCAATATCCTTAACTTTTTGTGAGTAGTGTGTATATATATATATATATATATGTGTGTGTGTGTGTGTGTGTGTGTGTATTTATCACAGACAGGAAGGTGGGCCCTGTGTCAGCATATCTCATTGGGGACTGTGTGTGTGTGTGTGTGTGTGTGTGCGTGCGTGCTGATCTGACCTGAGGAGTGTGTGTGTGTGTTGTGCTGACCTGAGGAGTGTGTGTTTTGAGCGCAGGTGTACTCGGGGTGTGAGCTGCACTGGAAGTCCGTCTTTCAGCCAGGTGACCTGAGGAGGAGGAACGCCCACCGCGTCACACTCCAGAGACACACCACTGTCCTGAACTGCCTGGACCTCCAGCTGAACATCAGAGTGTTTCAGTATGGAGGGAGGGACTAAAGACACAGACACTGGCATTATTAAATATTAATAATAAATAATCATTAATGATAATTATAAGAAAAAGAATAAGAAGAGGGAATATTGATTAATAACACTCATTTATATTTAATGTAATTAAATAGTGTGGGAGTTGGTGTGTGTGGTGTATGTGGTAATGATGTGGTGTGTATTGGTGTGTGTAGTGTGTGTTGGTGTGTGTTGGTGTGTGTGGTGTGTGTTGGTGTGTGTTAGTGTGTTTGGATTTGTGTTAGTGTGTGTTGGTGTGTGTGTGAATGAAACACACTAACCCAACACTAACACAGTGTAGATTTTGCTTTCCTGTCCAGCGGGGCTGACGGCTAAACACCTGTATGTTCCAGAATCTTCCTTTCTCACACTCTGGAGTGTTAATGTGCGCCCATGTGCAGAGACACTGTAACACACACACACACACTATGTTAAACACCGGAGACTGACACTGTAATAAACACTACTGCAGATACTTACTGCACATGCTCAGTGGTGTCTAGTTTCACACCATTTCTCATCCAGGTGAGCTGTGGAGTGGGCATGCCCTCTGCTCGACATGTTAACGTGAGCTCTGCCCCCACCAGGGCACTGACCTCAGAAGGACCTGTATTCAAGATGGTGGGAGGCACTGACACAAAAAGAGAGAGAGACAAATGAAGTACAATCCCAGAGAGAAGAGAAGAGACTGAAAGAAGAGGAAAGAAGAGGAGAGATGGAGAGAAGAAGAGAGGCTGAGAGATGATGAGAGACTAAGAGATGATGAGAGATGGAGAGACAAGAGGAGGAGTGTAGTGGTGTAGTTACCCTGGATGGTGAGTGTGTAGTTTTTGTGTGTTTCTCCTTCACTGTTGTGGGCAATGCAGGTGTAAACACCACTGTGTGAAAGTTCCAGTGGACCTAAAGACAACACACTACCACTACCTACACACACACACACACACACACACAGTTGCTCACGTACAGCATTGCGTAAAAGTCAGACATCCTATTGTTTAGTATAATTTTATATATTTATTTCATGACTCCTTGAGTCAAAACTTTTAAACACTTCTTTTCTAAAAAATAATAATAATAATAAAATGTTAACTTTTTTTTCTTAATCTCCTATCTGGTGTCAGTCTGTGCTCATGAGCCTCAGAGTGATGAGTTAAATCCTTCCTGCAGCTCAGACCAGTCTGATCATTCTCCTCTGGTCTCTCTCATCAACAAGTCAAACAAATGAGTATGTGCTGCCGCATGATTGGCTGATTAATTAATTGCATACATGTGCAGGTGTTACTGTTAAAGTGTATGGTGAGTGTATACTATAAAGTGTAAAACACACACACACAGTGATGATGAATTTGTTTACTGACCAAAAGCCAAGCCATCTTTTAGCCAGCGCACGTCTGGAGCAGGAATTCCACTTGCCTCACACACCAGAGTGATGTGAGAACCCAGAGTGTGTGTGAGGCTCTCATGAACTGCTCCGTGAATTACAATAGGTTCTGTAACTCAAATCACATCACACACACAGACATACACACATGCACAGAGTAAAACAGCTAATACACACAGTACCACACATCCTCAAACACAAATACTGATGAAATGTGAACATGAAAATGTTCCGATCTCACCGTGAGTGGTCAGTGAGAACGTTCTTTCCTGCTGACCTGCAGGGTTAGAGACCTTACAAGTATAAATACCTCCATCAGACACCTTCAGGTCAGAAAACACACACACACACACACACACACAGGTAATTAATGCTCTGAACATAGTAATTGTTGGTGTTCATGCTGTATGTGCAGACTGTAATTCAAACTGTATGTGTGTGTGTGTGTGATAAACACAGCTGCTGGCTGATTAGTGATTGGTCAGTAATTGGTCAGTGATTGGTCTATGATTTGGTAGTAATCATACTCTCACCTGCATGCTGTTTATGGTCAGTTTCTGACCAGTAAGCTGCAGGGATCTCCCAGAGTTCAGCTTCCAGCCATTTCTGTACCATGTGACCTCTGGCTCAGGAACTCCTCGAGCCTCACAGTTCAGTGTAACAGATGACCCTATTCGAGGTGTCATGACCTCTGATCCCGAGTGGGGCAGTGGGAGTAGAATGGGTGGGGCTACAGCAGGTGAAACCATTGACAAAAGAGTAAGAGAGATGATAAAAATATAATGAATATATTAATAATGTTCATGTGAAATGTTGAGTGTATAAAATATAGAAAATAAACACAATAAACAAATAAGATTTACATACAATAAACATTCAGCATGATGCTCTTCTGGTTCTGTCCTGCTGAGGTGGTCACTGTGCAGACATACTGTCCTGCATCCTGCTGCTGTACTCTGGAAATTTGCAGCATCTTCCCACCTTTAGATCAGGAAATGACATCACAGTGTTAACACAATCATGCCAATGACATAGCGGTGGTGACGACATACTGAGTACTGACACTGTCCTGTGATTAGTAAAGTAGTACTGAGGTGTTCACTGGACATCAGCAGCACTTCTGAGTCGCTGTGATAAAGACGTCTGCTATGTGCTGTAAATATAAATGTCATGATGGAGATGATTATCTTCCTGCATGTTACCTGACAGGATCTGAACACCAGAACCAAACAGCAGCAGTTGTCCATCTTTCATCCAAATGATTTCAGGAGTCAGGTGAGTTTGAACATCACATGTAAGAGAGACCATGTGACCTTCCACGGTACTCATTTCCTCTTCCTGCTGACCCACAATCCTCAGGGGAACTGCAGAAAGAGCAGAGCAGTATAGCTGGGACAACCAAAACTTAAGTGAACTAACCCTGGACATGTCTTCGTTATTGGACATACAGAATGTAGAGTGTGTTAATGACCAGGGACATGTGTTAATTACTGTCTACATATAAAGTGTAGGTCAGGGCGGATGTGTGGAGTGATGGTCAGTGCATTAATTACCCTGGACATGTAAACTGTAGCTCAGTGTGTTAACTCCAACTGGGTTCTCAGCAGTGCAGGTATAAATGTCACTGTCCGCCAGCTGAACATTCCCGATCTTCAAAGAGCCAGACGGCAAAACTGTGACCCTGTACACACATACACCAACACACACACACACACAAGTAGTTCTTATGTTAGAATCATTCAGTAAGGCCTAGCTGGTGTTCAGCTCTCTACAGAATGAACCACATGAGGTGTAGAGTGTATCAGTTGTAGAGTATAGGGTATAGAACATAATGTGGAAGGGGTTGGGTATAGGATTTGGGGTATAGGGGTATATGGTTGTAGAGTTTAAGATGTAAAGTATAGGGTGTAAGGTAACAGGGTGCAGAATATAGAGTATACATTATAGGATTTAGGGTATAGACGGTGGGGTGTAGGGTACAGGCTACAGAGTGTATGTAATAATGTTTAGGGTATAGGGAGTAGGGTGTGAGGTATAGGGTGTAAGTTATAGGGTGTATTGTGTACAGTTCAGGGTCTGAGTTATAGGGTGCACAGTGTGGGGTATGTGGTATAGGTTATGGGGTGTAGGGTGTACAGTCTAAGATATATACACAGGGTATAGAATTAGGGCTTCAAGATAACAGTCTGTGTAGAGGCGACTTGGCAAACTTCAGTAAAAAGCATCTTTGTTTATTTATTATGCATTAAAGTTAGATATATACAGCAAGCAAAATCTACTTTATGCTTAGTTAACCAAACACCAGTGGAACTACCCAGAATCTGCACTTGGCTACAAACACATAGAGATGAGCTCTCCCCAGGCTTTCTCTCAATTCAACTCAATTTTCCAACCAACATCTTTGCTCAATGACCAAGAAAATGGACAAATTCAGAATGCAGTCACCTCACACATGAACAGCTGTTGTATACAAATAAAGGAGACCTGGCTAGATGAAAATATCCCCCACACTGCTATCAAACAAACAGGCATGCACAGACAGATCCAAGGACTCCAGTAACCAAGGTAGGAGGAATATGCATCTATATCAACAAAGGCTGATTAATGGCTAAAGTTATCATTGGAAAGCATTGCTCCTTATATTTAGCATACCTCATACTGAAGTGCAGACCCTTTCTTCTACCAACTTTCATTAAAATTCTCATTGCTCTGGCTGCATAGGTACCTGCAGAAGGAGAACGTAGCAGGAGAAGCTGAATGGTTGAGTCTGATTAAATAAAGTTCAGGAGCAGTTTCCATCATCTGTTTTGTTGATAAGAGTCTTAGCAGAAATCACTTTCTACAAGAATTTGGATGGGAGATCGCAGTAAGAGATTGAAGTCTGTTTGTAAGACCAGACTAGAAGAGACTAAGGAGCGTGTCCATTCTTTCTATAAGTCTCCTTGGGGACCAGGAGATCCTGTTAGATGACAATGCTGAGAAGGTTGATTGGTGAGATAACTGCAAGTGCATAGAATTCAAATTAAAATAAATCCAAATGAGGTGATGAGATGAGACATGGGGAGATGTGTGAAGCACGATATCTGAGAGAACAGCAGACCTGCATCTCCACCCTGTTTCTCCTGGTGTGTGAGAAAAAGCATTAGCAGAGCACAGAGCAGCCTGTGTAGCCTTGTTCTGTGGAGATATCCAGGTCTCACAGTTAGTGCCAGAAATTCAAGAGAGTAATGGAAAGCTTGAAATGAGATGAAATCAGCTTTCTTTACAGCAGACTGCAGAATACGACAGAATCAACAATACTAGAATCCAGATTCACTTAAAGCCAAGTAGACAGTACACAAACACAGAGAATCAGGATTAGTAGAGAATAAACAGATTGAGTCCTACCGGGCAGTGATTGGTGGAAGGAACTGCCCGTTACGGCTCCAGGACACAGTAGGGGTGGGACTTCCCTCAACCTCACATGGCAGGATGACCTCTGCCCCCTCCTCCGCTGTTCTGTTAGTGACCTCAGTGTGCTCATGTGCTCTGCGGATAAGGGGCTTTGCTGGAATCAAAAATAAATGGTCAACTATTTGTTTTTCTGTCTATCTCTCTCTTCCTGTCTATCTCTCTCTCACTGTCTTTCTTTCAGCACATCTTACAGTGGACAGTGAGAGTGACATCTCTGTGTGTTTCTCCAACTGGACTGCTCGCTGTGCAGATGTAACGTCCTGAATCTGCTGCAGTCAAGCTGAAGATCAACAAACTCCCATCAGGCTGTGGCGGAGAGACAGGCTTATCACCCTGAGAGAGAGAGAGAGAGAGAGAGAGAGAGAGAGAGAGATTATTTTAACACGCCATATTTGCCCTCCACTCTGTATGTTCTCCCTACACTGTCAGCTCAACCTTATTCAGCATTTATATAAACAATATGCCAAGCGTTCTGGAAAGATCATCAGTCCCAGGTCTCAGCGTGGCTCCTGCTGTCCTGCTGTCTCCCACTCAACAAGACCTGTGTACTGCATGGGCTCTGGCAATAAACTGCAAAAAGACTAAAATCCTGACTTGATGATGAGGATGACAAGTGTGTTAAGTGGTCAGTGTGTTAGGTGTGTGTGTTTTGATTCTGTTACCTTGGTCCAGGTTATGGAAGGTTTTGGGTTTCCAGCTGCTTCACATGGCAGAGAAACACTCACTCCTTCAGCAGCATCATAATGAGAAGCAGCAGCTGAGATCACAGGTGGAACTACAAAGAAGAACCTCATCAGAACCTATATTCGAACCCAGAACCCATATCAGAATCCATATCAGAACATAAACCAGAGCTCAGAAACCATACCAAAACCCCAGATCTCTAAATGTGAAACATGCTGATTTTTAAAAACTTTTTATTGTTCCTCAGTGTGCATCGTGTTCCTCACTGTGGATCTGCAGGGTGACTGTTATGTTCGCTGATCCGGCCATGTTCACTGCAGTGCACTGGTAATTCCCAGCATTCTCTGGGGCAGCTCTCTTCATGTGCAGACTGCCATCACTCCTGACTGAGATTAAGTAATTGCTCTGGACCTACAGGGTGAAAAAAACACAGAACCCATCAACATGTTTCCACCGAAACTACACACACCCTAACCCCACCCCCCACCCTGCCACACACACCAGCAGGATGTGCTCAGAGTGTTAGAATTTTCTCCTACCTTTTGTCCATTACGAGTCCAGATGATCTCAGGAAGCGGCGCTCCGTCCACCAGCACACATGGCAGAGTGATGGGTTCACCGACTACTGCTATAACCTCTGATAGACTGTGATCTAACATAGGGGATGCTTTTTCAACGATTTTACACACACACACACATTATAGGCATAGTTAGCATTATAGTGTCATAGGGAGAGAGAGAGAGAGAGAGAGAGAGAGAGAAACAGAGAGATCACCGACCTATAACAGTGAAGCGTGTGTGAGCTCGTCCTACTCCTGCAGTGCTCTGAGCCATACACTCGTACATTCCCTCATCTCTTGCAGAAACCTGAAGAATTTCCCATGATGCATTAGCTGAAGACCTACAATTACACAGAGAACAGACAATCATTTTAACACACACCAGTAAGGACACACAGGTGAAGAGTAGGAGTGTGTGAGATTTCTGGCCTTTCTTAATGTTAACTCCATCTTATTCAGTTTCTTATAAACTCTGTACTTTACTTTATAAATGTGTTATAATGCACCAGTGAACTCTCGCTCAGAAATTCTGTATTTATTTGTAAAAAGAGAAATTATTTTAGGACCTTTCAGATATATGTTTACAGAAGAGGCATGAGACCACAACATGTGTGTGTGTGTGTGTATTCTCTCACTGGTAGCTGTTCTGCTGTCCCAGCATCTCTCCATCCTTCCTGAAGGTGAGTGTGAAGGGAAGGTCACTCTGTACACTGCACTCAATTAACACATTCTGCATTAACACACCGTGCTGGACAGAGGGCATCTCAACCACAGGAACGACTGCACAGGTAAAAAACAGCAGGAGAAAGAGACTTGAGAGAGTATGTTATGAAGACAGAGACATATCTGACTTATTAAACAAACTGAAGAAAAATAAAACACACCAGGGAAGGAGACAAAATATACAAGAGAAGGGAAGGGAAGGAAATCACCTGGAATAACGTTTGTGTATAAAACACTGGAGAGACGTTGGAAGGCAAATCCGCCTACATCTTTCCCCTTGACTTTAATGAAGAAACCTTCAGATGGAGTTTGCATCTCCGGCACACTCCACACCCCACTCACACCTCTGTCTACAGGAACAGGAAGTGAAACTCTCTGCAGATCCTCACCACGCTTTGAGACTAAAACCAGACTACTGACCACACCAGGAGGACTCAGACCTGAACACTTCAACAGTACATGCACAGGAAGACCTGAGGATCCAAACACACACACATACACACACACACACAGTGTTGGAAAAGACACACACCACAGAGTGAGCTTATTCTTTCTGATGACCTTTCACCTTTGATGGGTCGTTCTTTGGTCCTGCTGAACTCCGTGACAGCTGAAGTGGAGAAACCGGCTCTGAAGTCCAGGTTACTGACTCCAGTTACTCTGAGTGTATGTCGCCCACTACACACTACCTACACAAACATAACACACCTTACAGACACGTGTGTATGAAGATTTTCTGTAATCCAGGAATTTCTCTGTGTGTAATAGTGTGTAGCTTTCTGTTTTCTCCCTACGACTCTCAGAGACGAACAGATGCCTCACTGAAATAAACCATGCTTGACCAGAGCGGCAGCAGGGTTTATCTTCATAAATAATAAAGTTTACAAATCACTGAGAATTTACAGCCTTGTTTTAATTGTTGGATAAACCTGTTGGATAAATTTAGGACCAAGCAGAAGTTTACAGTTTGACTGAACCTCAGAGTCCAGTCCCTGCTCCAGCATGACCATGTCCCTGTGCACTGAGCAGCTCCATGAGGACATGGTGTGGGGGTGAAGGTTGGAGTGAAGAACTGGAGTGTCCTGCACAGAGCCCTGAATCTGACTCAACCCCTCTGACCCCCACTGACCCCCAGACCTCCTCACTCTCACCAACACCAGAGTCTGATCTCACTAATTCTCCTGTAGCTGAATGATCACTAATCCCCACACACACACTCCAACATCTAGTGGAGAAACTTCCAGAAGCCTGGAGCTGATTTTAATTTCTAAAGGAAATAAATCTGGAATGCGATGTTCAACACACACGCACACACACGCGCACACACACATGCACACACACACACACACACACACACGCACACACACACACGCACACACACACACACACGTACACACACACACACGCACACACACACGCGCACACACACACGCACACACACACACACGCGCACACACACACGCACACACACCCACACACACACGCACACACACACACACACACACGCACACACACACATGTGCACACACACACACCTGGGTTTGTCAGGGAGCTCATTAGAATATTATAATGCTGGAATATTGAACACTGACACACGATGAGATGCATTTGATGCTAATCATGAACGATATATTAAAATGATAGACCTTCAGTGTCCAGAGTCCAGGATGAGGGTTCTTCAGGTTGACCACTAGCACAGAGTTTGGGATGTTCAGCAGCTCTCTCAGTCCCTGTTTCTCACCAACAGTTCGACCTTAAACACCAACATTAAATCACTGACCCGCACACACACACACACACACACACACACTGTTAATCAGGGCTATACATGAGGTCAGTTACCAAGCGGATCTCTGAGCTCGATGCGAGGTGTTGGACCACTCAGCGACACGGTCACCTCCTTAAGGCTGGGGTCAAAGGGCAACTCCCACTGTGCCTCCTGACCAAGCTCATGGTCTGAAGAGAGCAAATGAACCTTCATGGCCTGTACGGTCTCCTCAACCCATTTCAGAACCTGAAAAAAACAAGAAAGTAACACAAGCCACCTCACTGTGCTGTAATACAGCTCTTTAATTTCACTAACAAACTGAGATGGACATTAAACGTCCAGCGCTGTGGTCAGAGAGAATGTGGGCGTTAATACAAACATTCAGAACTCAGGATTATCTGCAGAGTTTGTTCCACACACTCCTACACACTCCAACACTCCTGGACACTCTTACACACTCCAACACTCCTGGACACTCCTACACACTCCAACACTCCTGGACACTCCTACACACTCCAACACTCCTGGACACTCTTACACACTCCAACACTCCTGGACACTCCTACACACTCCAACACTCCTGGACACTCTTACACACTCCAACACTCCTGGACACTCCTACACACTCCAACACTCCTGGACACTCTTACACACTCCAACACTCCTGGACACTCCTACACACTCCAACACTCCTGGACACTCTTACACACTCCAACACTCCTGGACATTCCTACACACTCCAACACTCCTGGACACTCCTACAAACTCCAACACTCCTGGACACTCTTACACACTCCAACACTCCTGTGCACTCTAACACTCCAACACTCCTGGACACTCCTACACACTCCAACACTCCTGGACACTCTTACACAATCCAACACTCCTGGACACTCCTACACACTCCAACACTCCTGGACACTCCTACACACTCCAACACTCCTGGACACTCCTACACACTCCAACACTCCTGTGCACTCTAACACTCTCCAACACTCCTGGACACTCCTACACACTCCAACACTCCTGGACACTCTTACACAATCCAACACTCCTGGACACTCCTACAAACTCCAACACTCCTGGACACTCTTACACACTCCAACACTCCTGTGCACTCTTATACACTCCAACACTCCTGGACACTCCTACACACTCCAACACTCCTGTGCACTCTTACACACTCCAACACTCCTGTGCACTCTTACACACTCCAACACTCCTGGACACTCTTACACACTCCAACACTCCTGTACACTCTTACACACTCTCTCCAACACTCCTGGACACTCCTACACACTCCAACACTCCTGTACACTCTTACACACTCCAACACTCCTGGACACTCCTACACACTCCAACACTCCTGTACACTCTTATACACTCCAACACTCCTGGACACTCCTACACACTCCAACACTCCTGTACACTCTTATACACTCCAACACTCCTGTGCACTCGTATACACTCCAACACTCCTGGACACTCTTACACACTCCAACACTCCTGTACACTCCTACACACTCCAACACTCCTGGACACTCTTATACACTCCAACACTCCTGGACACTCCTACACACTCCAACACTCCTGTACACTCCTACACACTCCAACACTCCTGTACACTCTTATACACTCCAACACTCCTGGACACTCCTACACACTCCAACACTCCTGTGCACTCTTACACACTCCAACACTCCTGGACACTCTTACACACTCCAACACTCCTGTACACTCCTACACACTCCAACACTCCTGGACACTCTTACACACTCCAACACTCCTGGACACTCCTACACACTCCAAAACTCCTGTACACTCCTACACACTCCAACACTCCTGTACACTCTTATACACTCCAACACTCCTGGACACTCCTACACACTCCAACACTCCTGTGCACTCTTACACACTCCAACACTCCTGTACACTCTTACACACTCCAACACTCCTGTACACTCTTACACACTCTCTCCAACACTCCTGGACACTCCTACACACTCCAACACTCCTGTACACTCTTACACACTCCAACACTCCTGTACACTCTTACACACTCCTGGACACTCTTACACACTCCAACACTCCTGTACACTCTTACACATTCCAACACTCCTGGACACTCTTACACACTCCTGGACACTCTTACACACTCCAACACTCCTGTGCACTCTAACACTCTCCAACACTCCTGGACACTCCTACACACTCCAACACTCCTGTGCACTCTAACACTCTCCAACACTCCTGGACACTCCTACACACTCCAACACTCCTGGACACTCTTACACACTCCAACACTCCTGGACACTCTTACACACTCCAACACTCCTGGACACTCTTACACACTCCAACACTCCTGTACACTCTTACACACTCTCTCCAACACTCCTGGACACTCCTACACACTCCAACACTCCTGTGCACTCTTACACACTCCAACACTCCTGTACACTCTTACACACTCCAACACTCCTGGACACTCCTACACACTCCAACACTCCTGGACACTCCTACACACTCCAACACTCCTGTACACTCTTACACACTCTCTCCAACACTCCTGGACACTCCTACACACTCCAACACTCCTGTACACTCTTACACACTCCAACACTCCTGTACACTCTTACACACTCCTGGACACTCTTACACACTCCAACACTCCTGTACACTCTTACACATTCCAACACTCCTGTACACTCTTACACACTCCTGGACACTCTTACACACTCCAACACTCCTGTGCACTCTAACACTCTCCAACACTCCTGGACACTCCTACACACTCCAACACTCCTGTGCACTCTTACACACTCCAACACTCCTGTGCACTCTAACACTCTCCAACACTCCTGGACACTCCTACACACTCCAACACTCCTGGACACTCTTACACACTCCAACACTCCTGGACACTCTTACACACTCCAACACTCCTGGACACTCTTACACACTCCAACACTCCTGTACACTCTTACACACTCTCTCCAACACTCCTGGACACTCTTACACACTCCAACACTCCTGTACACTCTTACACACTCTCTCCAACACTCCTGGACACTCCTACACACTCCAACACTCCTGGACACTCTTACACACTCCAACACTCCTGGACACTCTTACACACTCCAACACTCCTGGACACTCTTACACACTCCAACACTCCTGGACACTCTTACACACTCCTGGACACTCTTACACACTCCAACACTCCTGTACACTCTTACACACTCCTGGACACTCTTACACACTCCAACACTCCTGGACACTCCTACACACTCCAACACTCCTGGACACTCTTACACACTCCAACACTCCTGTGCACTCCTACACACTCCAACACTCCTGTGCACTCTTACACACTCCAACACTCCTGGACACTCTTACACACTCCAACACTCCTGTACACTCTTACACACTCTCTCCAACACTCCTGGACACTCCTACACACTCCAACACTCCTGTACACTCTTATACACTCCAACACTCCTGGACACTCCTACACACTCCAACACTCCTGTACACTCTTATACACTCCAACACTCCTGTGCACTCGTATACACTCCAACACTCCTGTACACTCTTACACACTCCAACACTCCTGTACACTCTTACACACTCCAACACTCCTGGACACTCTTACACACTCCAACACTCCTGGACACTCTTACACACTCCAACACTCCTGGACACTCTTACACACTCCAACACTCCTGTACACTCTTACACACTCTCTCCAACACTCCTGGACACTCTTACACACTCCAACACTCCTGTACACTCTTACACACTCTCTCCAACACTCCTGGACACTCCTACACACTCCAACACTCCTGGACACTCTTACACACTCCAACACTCCTGGACACTCTTACACACTCCAACACTCCTGGACACTCTTACACACTCCAACACTCCTGGGCACTCTTACACACTCCTGGACACTCTTACACACTCCAACACTCCTGTACACTCTTACACACTCCTGGACACTCTTACACACTCCAACACTCCTGGACACTCCTACACACTCCAACACTCCTGGACACTCTTACACACTCCAACACTCCTGTGCACTCCTACACACTCCAACACTCCTGTGCACTCTTACACACTCCAACACTCCTGGACACTCTTACACACTCCAACACTCCTGTACACTCTTACACACTCTCTCCAACACTCCTGGACACTCTTACACACTCCAACACTCCTGGACACTCTTACACACTCCAACACTCCTGGACACTCTTACACACTCCAACACTCCTGGGCACTCTTACACACTCCTGGACACTCTTACACACTCCAACACTCCTGTACACTCTTACACACTCCTGGACACTCTTACACACTCCAACACTCCTGGACACTCCTACACACTCCAACACTCCTGGACACTCTTACACACTCCAACACTCCTGTGCACTCCTACACACTCCAACACTCCTGTGCACTCTTACACACTCCAACACTCCTGTACACTCTTACACACTCTCTCCAACACTCCTGGACACTCCTACACACTCCAACACTCCTGTACACTCTTATACACTCCAACACTCCTGGACACTCCTACACACTCCAACACTCCTGTACACTCCTACACACTCCAACACTC
>NC_080714.1:380804-390804 GCF_019097595.1 Hemibagrus wyckioides
TACTCACAAAAATACTAGTTATGGATTTACACACTCAAACAGGCAGGAGCCTTTCTGTGTGGAGTTTGCATCTCCCCGTGCCTGTGTGGGGTTACTCTAGGTACTCCAGTTTCCTCCCACAGTCCAAAAACATGGGTTGATTGATAATTGTAAATTGCCCATAGGAGTGAGTGTGAGTGTGTGTGGTTGTCTGTCTATATGTGTGGCCCTGTGATGGACTGGTGACCTGTCCAGGGTGTACCCCTGCCTTTCACCCAATGTGAGCTGGGATAGGCTCCAGCAGATCCCCGTGACCCTGATTAGGAATAAAGCGGGTATAGACGATGGATGGATGGATTTACACACATAGTTCTGCCAAAGTCACCAGAATTTAATGCTTTAGTTTTGTTTTTAAAGAAAAAAAGGAAAATTTGTAAAATTCTCCTTGGGGAGTGATTAAACTTGAGAAATGCCCCAGGGGGTAGGACAGTTGTTAAAAGCATTTCACTACATGTCGTATTGTGTATGATTTCGTATGTGATAAATAAAATTTGAATTTGAATTTGAGGGTGCACATACTTTTGGCCATAGTGAATGTCACTGCCTCATTGAGTCAGTGCCACTAAATCAGCCCTTAACTGCTTAAGCACTTAGTCACTGCTTAACTAATTTACCGAGTCACTGATTCAGACCAGACAATGTGTTAATAGCAGAGGTGGACAGTAACAAAGTCCATTTACTTGAGTACTGTACTTAAATACAATTTTGAGTATCTGTATTTTACTTGAGTATTATTTTTTCTGGAACCCTGTTACTTTAACGTCACTCCATCTGAAAGACTAATATTGTACTTTTTACTCCACTACATTTCTGTCCAGGTCACTGAGTTGAAAGTAGTTAATTAGATGTTAATTAGAGGATGATTTTTTTTTCACTCTTGTAGCGTCACGTGTCACAAAATTCAGTGGAACTCTGATCAATTGGGGGCAAAATGGACGAAGACAGATCATCAGCACATCCATGGCCATACTGAGACAGAATGTTCCAGTTTTTAGAAAAGAGTAAAGATTCTTTTCGTTTTAAATGTTTGCTTTGTTTAGCAAAAACAAACCACCTTGGAGCCTATAAAAACTCTCCATACAACCATACTGAGGTAATGTATACTTTTAATTTCTGGTAAAAGCTTGAAATGGATATTGCCTGTGCTATGAAGTATGTATGGTAAGGTAAATGTTTTTTTTGTATTTGTTTGCCTAGTTGCCATAGCTTTGCATATACACCAACAATACATTGGTAATGATGTTAGTTAACACGCAAGCGTTCAAATTCTCATACTATCCTAAATAGTATTCAAAAATAGAATTAGTATGCCCCAAAAATTCCTGGATGGTTTACTACTTTGAAATTCGAAGTGCAGAACGACGCACACTCTAATGGGTAATATTGCCCACAAGACACAGTATCATGGTTACAACTAATGGTTTGAAATTTTTGGCAAATAAGTCTTTTTGTTTTGCTCTTTGTTAAAGCAGTGTTGCTGTTGGGCAGTTATACAGATGCAGTTATACAGATGCAGTTATACAGGTACAGTTATACAGGTACAGTTGTGGAGCTGGGTTTTAAAGCAGGTTGGATTTTTTTTCTGATCAGTCTTCATTTACAGACCACTTGATTCAAATGTGCATGAATGGATTCACATAGATGTGTACTTCTTTGTTGGGGGTAGGAGTGTTAAATAAAACATGACAATGATTATACCAGTCTTTTTTCTCAATTCAGTTGTTTAATTTCTACAGGTTTTGTAACATTCTAAACGCTCTTAATTCCACAGATACTACACACTGGTCAGTATATTCACTAGGTTGCTACAAAAGGTACTGTAAGTATTGCATACAACAATAATAAAACATTACATTTACTTTTTATTTTTGATAATTAAGTACTTTTAAAAAGAAGTACTTCTGTACTTTTAATCTGTCTTTACAACTTTTACTTGTAATGGAGTAATGTTTGACCAGTAGTACCTGTACTTTCACTCAAGTAAGGAAGCTGTGCACTTTGTCCACCTCTGGTTCATAGCAGGTGTGTTCATTACCTGGGTCGTGGAATGGCACGAGCACGAAGTTGCGGATGGGCGTGTCCGTGCGGCTCAGCATGCGGTGCAGTATGCGCGAGGCTCCTTCCATCACCTGTTGCAGGTCGTCGTACATGGAGCCTGTGACGTCAAACACGAAGGCGAGAGAAGAGCCGCTGATCTCGTGCTCCGGGTTTAACTGCGAGTGCGTCGGGAGCAACGCTAAGGCTACCGCTAAAAACTTTATCCAGAACTCCATCAGAACTTCACTTCTGGTCCAAAACAACAACACATTACACACCGAGCTCTTCTGAACCGCGTCCGCGAGACCGAGATGAAGATCCGTTTAATTCGCGGTACTGTAGAAGAACATTCCGCTCAGGACGGATTCATCCGGGAGACTGCAGGCTCTCTCTCTCTGTGTGTGTGTGTGTGTGTGTGTGTGTGTGTGTAACCTGACCCCGCAGCTCACCCACTCACACACTCACACTCACACACACACACACACACACACAGGGCTGGGAATTCTCAGACAGACAGACAGAGGCAGCAGAACAGACATGTTGGTTATTAATGGAAGTGTTAATGAAAGCAGAGCTGTGTGTGTGTGTGTGGAGTAGAGAGATTTTATATATGATATTTATATATAAAGTTCTCCCTCTAAAACACTTCCATGTTTTAGAATAATAATGGTGTGGTTTTTGTTTTTCTCACCAACTTTTACACCAATAAAGGTCACAAAAACAAACAAACAAACAAATATCACAAGATTTCATTTTTCCCAGAACTAAAGATGGTGAGAAAAATAAGTACACTCTATAATTCAGTGGCACATAGAGCCGCCTTTAGCAGTAGTGATGTTTCTCCAAAACCTTCATGCTCCATAATGTTTTTGGAGAACCTGACCATCTGACCACCTTCTTTGGTCTGTTTTTAATTGTTGTGGAGTCCTTGCACTTTACACCTTATTTACATCATCTTTATCACATAATTCATCACAAACATACCTAATATTCCCTCTCTCTCTCTCTCTCTCTCTCTCTCTCTGTGCGCATGTGCGGGTGAGTGAGTGTGTAAGCGTGGTGGAGGTGTGAGTGAGGACTCGTATCTACTTATTTTCTATCTTTGTGCTGTTTGTTGTGTGCGTGTTTTGGAGTGAGTGGTGATTTTTTGTTGGGGTGTGTGTGTGTGTGTGTGTGAACTGTGCTTCCAAGCGTCATGGCTTTTAACGAGTAATTAACGAGTGAGGTTAAATCTGTTCAAACAGGCTGTAAAGACCCGGAGTTAAAACACATAACATGTTATAGGAGACAGTTTACATGGTTTTAAATAACAGAGACGAGGACTTGAACATCACTTTTAAAATTGTTCAAGATGGAGTTGATCATGTAATTTTTGCAACTTCTGGCAGTTTAAAGTGTTTTGGGTGTGGAAAAGAGGGACATCTGATAAGAAGCTGTCCTGAAAAAGGAATACAGACGGATAAAACTACAGAAAATAAAGAATGAGATAAAGAAAAACAGGACAGTGCACAGGACAAATCACAAAATAAGAATCAGGGAAAAAACAACATAGAAGGTCAAGAAGGAATAAAAGTCTGTGAGCCTGAAAATTCTATGGAGATTGGACAAGAAAAAACACAGATTAACATTATAAGTGAACAGAACATACAGCCAGAAATAAAACAGAGTGCTAAAGAGCAGGTAGACACCGATAACACCGAGCCGATCACTGATGAGGCTAGTTTTATTACAGTAAGATCAAAAAGAAAAAAAAACTAAAACCAAGAATGAAAGTCCACAAACAAAAAAGAAAAACTTGGCTGAAATGAAAGAAGAAAAGCAAATCCCAAATATACAGGAAACAGAAATGGAATCAAGTAGTGGACGGGAATCAAATATAGAGACAGAAAGTGATGAAGATGGACAAATTAGTGATAAAACAGATTCGTACAAAGGCAAAGACATAAAACTTTTTCTCCAAAAAACCAAAAATTTGAAAGGGGTTAAAGTTGACCAGCACTTCCCAGACAAGCAAGGTTTTATCGACTCTGTCACCACCATCAGAGAGAAAAACCAAAATTTAGTCACCAAGAAATATACAGGCTTAAAAAGTTCTTGACCAAAATGAGACAAGATCTTTTATACAATGATGATGAGAGTGTGTAATTTTACATCTGATAAAACCATGTCAATCGCCCTTCTTTTATTTTTATTTATGAGTGATTTTAATATTGCTTCATTAAATATAAGGGGAGGGAGGGACGCAGAAAAACGTGCAGAATTGTATGAACTAATTAAGATAAAGAGAATTGATGTTACTTTTGTACAAGAAACACACAGTAATAGGGAAAATGAATATAAATGGATGACAGAATGAGAAGGACAGGTAGTTTTAAGTTCAGGAAGCTCAGTGAGTGCAGGAGTAGGTGTTTTGTTTTCAAAGTATTTTTTACCCGAATCCTACACCTCAGAAGAAATTATTGCTGGCAGACTACTTTTAATCAAAGCAAAGTATGAACATTTTAATCTGATTTTAAGTAATGTCTATGCTCCAAATAGAGATCCAGAACGAGTTTTATTTTTAAACAGATTTTAACTGCACTGAAAAAGATGCAGACAGAAATCACACAGAACCACACACCCCCTCAAAACATGCACTAATAAAGTGTATAAAAACCCATGACTTAATAGACGTATGGAGAAGACTACATGGTAATGAGAGACAATACACATGGACACACTGTAGAGATAACTACATTTCACTAGCTAGACTAGACAGATTTTATTGTTTTAAACAAAATTTCAATGTTTTTAAAGCTAGCGAAATAACACCTGTTAGTCTCTCAGACCACTTTTTAGTTTCATGTAGAGTTTTTATTGCAAATTTTAAACCTAAAAGTGCATACTGGCATTTTAATGTTTCTTTACTTAAAGATGTCAATTTTATTGAGTCTTTTAGGTTTTTCTGGACTTCTTTTAAGAAAGATAAGAGAGATTTCTCCTCTCTTAGACATTGGTGGGACCATGGAAAGGTTTTAATCCAGCAACTCTGTCAGGAGTACACTGTCAACGGACAGTCTAGGGACATCACCAAGTCATTAAGGGACCTAGAGATAGAAATGCTAGAACTCCAGATTTTAGCGGAGTGTACAGGAAACAGAGGACACTTTGAGAGCCTCAAAGCAAAAAAGGCATCAATGGCAGATCTATTGGGCTCCAAAGCACAAGGGGCTCTTATAAGATCCAGATTTAAGGGTACAAGTGAAATGGACGCTCCGTCACGTTTCTTCTTTGGACTAGAAAAAAAGAATGGACAGAGACAATTCATGCACTCAGTTCGTACAGATGATGGTCAACACTTAACCTGCATGAGTGACATCAGACAACACGCAGTCAGTTTCTACAAAGAGCTCTACAAGTGCGAGTATACAGACAACGAGGAGCTACTATGTAATTTCCACCAAGGGCTTCCAAAAGTGTCTCCAGAGGACAATGCTGCACTCCAAGGGCCACTGGCCTTAGAGGAGCTACAGGCTGCCTTAGGCACAATGGCAGGAGGAAAGCGCCGGGGATCGATGGACTTCTGGTGGAATTCTACAAATTCTTCTGGCAAGAGCTGGGAGAAGATCTGCTGGAGGTCCTCCAGGAAAGCCCCTGTGAGATGTGTCTTCCTCTGAGCAGCCGGAAAGCAGTACTGACTCTTCTGCCCAAAAAGGGGGATCTAATGGACATAAAAAACTGGCGCCCAGTGTCACTGCTGTGTACAGACTATAAAATTCTCTCAAAAGTACTGGCCAACCGACTAAGGGACATTATGGACTCGATAGTACATATTGACCAGTCTTATTGCATACCCAATAGATCCATCATTGATAATGTTTCCATGATTCGGGATGTTTTGGACATCTCAAGGTCATTAGCAGTTGATCTTGGTTTGATTTCTCTGGACCAAGAAAAGGCTTTTGACCGGGCTGAGCATCAGTACCTCTGGAAAACTCTGGAGGCATTTGGTCTCAACCCCGGTCTTATAGCAATAATAAAAGTGATGTACCAGGATGCTGAAAGTGTACTCAAGATCAACGGAGGGTTAAGCGCACCTTTTAAAGTCCAACGGGGAATCAGACAGGGCTGCTCCCTATCAGGTATGTTGTACTCTTTATCAATAGAACCTCTTTTACACAGACTCAGAACCACTTTAAATGGTTTCTTTTTACCTGGTTTTAATGCTCCACATGTTTTGTCTGCTTACGCAGATGATGTTATGATCTTAATACAAGATAAAGATGACAGAGATTTTAGAAAAAATAGTCGTAGATTTTAGCAAAATATCATCATCTAAAATCAATTGGAAAAAAAGCGAAGCAGTTACGGTAGGAAACTGGGCTCAAGGCCTGCCAAAATTAAATGGGGAACTAAAGTGGAAAAGGGGAAGCTTTAAATATTTAGGAATTTACCTTAATGAAGAAAAGAAAAATTGGGAAGGAGTTCTACAGAACATTCAAGGTAAATTAAAGAAGTGGCAGTGGCTGAAGGCCACTCTCTCAGAGGGAGAGTCCTCGTAGCCAACAACTTAGCAGCCTCAACATTGTGGCATCGCCTGGCCTGCCTAGAGCCCCCTAAGGGCCTTGTTGAAAAAATACAGGCATCATTAGTTGATTTTATATGGGACAAAGTTCACTGGGTCCCACAGAGTGTACTTTTTCTCCCAAAAGAGGAAGGAGGGCAGGGCCTGATTGATATAAAAAGCAGAATCGCCACCTTTCGCCTTCAAACACTGCAAAAGTACCTGATAGGGTCTGATTCCCTGTTGTGGAGAGATTTTATGAATTTTATTGTGAGTAAAATTGATGGTCTTGGTTTTAATCGCACAGTGTTTTTAATGAACCCAAATGTTTTAAATGTTTCTAACTTGTCAACTTTTTACTAAAGTGCTTTTAAAACATGGACTCTGTTCGAGTGCAGATCCCAAGGTCCCGCTGTGTCACTGCACTGGCTTTTAGAGGAACCTTTGGTGAGAGACATTCAAACTGTCTACCCTGGACTCACACAAAACCTCCAAATCCAAAAATTCACAACACTGAGAAAGCTGTTGGACACTGCAGGACCAGGATTCAAGAACACAACAGCGGTGGCAAAAAAACTCGGGATACAATCGCAACGTCACTCTGAGGCCATCATCAAAAAACTGACCGGCAAACTGACAGAGGAGGAAAGGAACCTTATAGAGAACTATCACTACGGTTTAGAGATGCCAGACGAAGGGGAGCCTTTTCCAGAATTGGAACTTTTACCAAAGCTCAGTGGTTTTAATGGGTTTTTCCTCGACAAAGACAAAAGACATGTTTTACCCATCTATGAAGCAAAAGGAAAAGATTTTTACAAACACTGTGTGTTCTCTCCATACTCCAGACACGGTATGGAGAGAAAGACTGGGGGTTTTAAATGATTTTAAACCAGCATGGAGGGTTTTTTATAAAACACCGCTAAGGAAGAGGGCGGGTGACCTGCAGTGGAAGATTTTACATGGGGCGGTGGGGGTGAATGTTTTAATCTCCAAATTTAATGCCGATGTTTTAAAATCCTGTCCCTTCTGTAATGAAGATGAAACTGGTCACGGCTTCACCCTCTGACAGAGTTGCTGAAATCTTTTTTTATTTCATTTGGTGTGAAATGGTCCCAGGTTTGTTTTATATTTGGAGCAGGATACAGAAAAGCAAAGAGACAGAAAAGGGAGTTGATCAATTTTATCGTAGGAGAGGCGAAAATGGCCGTTTACATAACAAGAAAGAATCAGATTGAGAAGAAAAGATTGATCAACCCCATCTCTGTGTTCAAAGCTTCAGTAAAGGAATGTGTCAAAATAGATTTTCATTTTTTTAAAGCGATGAATGACTTGAGCACTTTTATGATGAAGTGGTGTTTTAAGAATGTGATCTGTTTTATTGATGAAGATGAACTCTTTTAACACCCTTTTACACTGAACTTTGGAAAGTGCTGGTTTTTTAAGACTTAAATTTTTTTTACTGTAAACATCTGATTATTTAACACATCTGAAACACACGTGACTGCTGTGGATAGAACTACCTGGAGATCATGGAGATGAGCAGCTGCTGTTGTAGTGGTCAGTTTAGCATTCAGGTCTCCATCAGTGAAGATCTGATAGCTTCAGCAGGAAGGAATTTACATTAAAACTAACAAACTCCTGCTTACAAAACTATACTTTATGTCTGAACAGTCCACAGATCCAGAGGAGTATCTCAGTGTTTATAATGCGTTATAATCCCGCTCTCTGTGTTTATAATGCTTTATAATCCCGCTCTCTGTGTTTATAATGCTTTATAATCCCGCTCTCTGTGTTTATAATGCTTTATAATCCCACTCTCTATGTTTCTAATGATTTATAATCCCACTCTGTGTTTATAATGATTTATAATCCCGCTCTCTGTGTTTATAATGCTTTATAATCCCACTCTCTGTGTTTATAATGCTTTATAATCCCGCTCTCAGTGTTTATAATGCTTTATAATCCCGCTCTCAGTGTTTATAATGCTTTATAATCCCGCTCTCTGTGTTTATAATGCTTTATAATCCCGCTCTCTGTGTTTATAATGCTTTATAATCCCGCTCTCTGTGTTTATAATGCTTTATAATCCCACTCTCTATGTTTCTAATGATTTATAATCCCACTCTCAGTGTTTATAATGATTTATAATCCCGCTCTCAGTGTTTATAATGATTTATAATCCCACTCTCTGTTTCTAATGATTTATAATCCCACTCTCAGTGTTTCTAATGATTTATAATCCCGCTCTCTGTGTTTATAATGCTTTATAATCCCGCTCTCAGTGTTTATAATGATTTATAATCCCGCTCTCAGTGTTTATAATGCTTTATAATCCCGCTCTCTGTGTTTATAATGCTTTATAATCCCGCTCTCTGTGTTTATAATGCTTTATAATCCCGCTCTCTGTGTTTATAATGATTTATAATCCCGCTCTCAGTGTTTATAATGATTTATAATCCCGCTCTCAGTGTTTATAATGATTTATAATCCTGCTCTCAATGTTTATAATGATTTATAATCCCGCTCTCTGTGTTTATAATGATTTATAATCCCGCTCTCAGTGTTTATAATGATTTATAATCCCACTCCCGATGTTTATAATGATTTATAAACACACTCTCTGTGTTTATAATGATTTATAAACCAACTCTCTGTGTTTATAATGATTTATAATCCCACTCTCTGTGTTTATAATGATTTATAATCCCACTCTCAGTGTTTATAATGATTTATAATCCCACTCTCAGTGTTTATAATGATTTATAATCCCACTCTCTGGTGTTTATAATGATTTATAATCCCGCTCTCAGTGTTTATAATGATTTATAATCCCGCTCTCTCTGTTTATGATGATTTATAATCCCGCTCTCAGTGTTTATGATGATTTATAATCCCGCTCTCTGTGTTTATGATGCTTTATAATCCCGCTCTCTGTGTTTATGATGCTTTATAATCCCACTCTCTGTGTTTATGATGCTTTATAATCCCACTCTCTGTGTTTATGATGCTTCATAACCCCACTCTGTGTTTATAATGATTTATAATCCCACTCTCAGTGTTTATAATGATTTATAATCCCACTCTCAGTGTTTATAGTGATTATAATCCCACTCTCAGTGTTTATAATGATTTATAATCCCACTCTCAGTGTTTATAATGATTTATAATCCCGCTCTCAGTGTTTATAATGATTTATAATCCCGCTCTCTCTGTTTATAATGATTTATAATCCCGCTCTCAGTGTTTATAATGATTTATAATCCCGCACTCAGTGTTTATAATGATTTATAATCCCGCTCTCTCTGTTTATAATGATTTATAATCCCGCTCTCAGTGTTTATAATGATTTATAATCCCGCTCTCTCTGTTTATAATGATTTA
>NC_080714.1:395804-433304 GCF_019097595.1 Hemibagrus wyckioides
GAGTGTAGAGTCTGAACAGTGTAGAGAGTCTGAACAGTGTAGAGAGTCTGAACAGTGTAGAGAGTCTGAACAGTGTAGAGAGACTGAACAGTGTAGAGAGACTGAACAGTGTAGAGAGTCTGAACAGTGTAGAGAGACTGAACAGTGTAGAGAGTCTGAACAGTGTAGAGAGACTAAAGAGTGTAGAGACTGAACAGTGTAGAGAGACTGAACAGTGTAGAGAGTCTGAACAGTGTAGAGAGACTGAACAGTATAGAGAGACTGAACAGTATAGAGAGACTGAACAGTATAGAGAGGCTGAAGAGTGTAGAGAGAGTGAACAGTGTAGAGAGACTGAACAGTATAGAGAGACTGAAGAGTGTAGAGACACTGAACAGTGTAGAGAGACTGAAGAGTGAGGAGGTTAAATCAGCTAAACATGCTAATGATGCTAAAGTAGCTAAGCTAAAAGAGGATTTGTGTAAAAGTGTCTTTCACCTCAATGTCTCCATTCTGTAGAGGACCTCCAGCATCTACAACAGAACAAACAGACACTCAGTTACACACACACACACACACACACACACACACACACTCACACACACTCTTACGGTAGCAGTGTGCATCCAGAGCGTGGAGCTCCCCCCGGTGGTGTAGAAGCAGCACTTCTCTGCCGTTCACACTCGTCACTAGACGATTAGCTCTAATGACATCATCACGCTGACCAATGAGATACGAGTCTGTGGGCGGAGACACATCCTCATCTGATGACATCACAACTGCAGAACAAACACACACACACACACTGGTGAAGGTGTTGGACTTTTGATCAGATAGTCATGAGTCCAGGTCCATGACGCGTCCACTGCCGGGCCCCCGAGCAAGGCCCTTAACATGCAATGGGTCAGTTTAATAAAATGAGATAAAAATATATGTCACTATGGATAAGGGCCAGAAACGGCAGAAACGTAAATAAAATATAATGCACACTCCTATACACACACACACACACACACACACTCCCACACACACACACACACACACTCCCACACACACACACACACACACAGTGTGACAGCTGCTGGTCAAAAGGAGGAAGAATAGAGAGGAATATCCTGCTGGTGGCTTTCTGTGTTCAACAATCAACTGAGAAAATTAAATAATGCCACATAAGGAAGGGTAGTGTGCGTGTGTGTGTAAGTGTGTGAGTAAGTGTGTGTGTGTTCATCACTGAGTGAGTGTGTGTGTGTTCATCACTGAGTGAGTGTGTGTGTGTTCATCACTGAGTGAGTGTGTGTGTTCATTGAGTGAGTGTGTGTGTGTTCATTGAGTGAGTGTGTGTGTGTTCATCACTGAGTGAGTGTGTGTGTGTGTGTTCATCACTGAGTGAGTGTGTGTGTGTGTATGTGTGTGTGTTCATCACTGAGTGAGTGTGTGTGTGTTCATCACTGAGTGAGTGAGTGTGTGTGTTCATCACTGAGTGAGTGTGTGTGTGTGTTCATCACTGAGTGAGTGAGTGTGTGTGTGTGTGTTCATCACTAAGTGAGTGAGTGTGTGTGTGTGTATGTGTGTGTGTTCATCACTGAGTGAGTGTGTGTGTGTGTTCATCACTGAGTGTGTGTATGAGTGTGTGTGTTCATCACTGAGTGTGTGTGTGTGTATGTGTGTGTGTTCATCACTGAGTGTGTGTGTGTGTGTGTTCATTACTGTGTGTGTGTGTATGAGTGTGTGTGTTCATCACTGAGTGTGTGTGTGTGTGTTCATCACTGAGTGTGTGTGTGTGTGTGTGTTCATCACTGAGTGTGTGTGTGTGTGTGTTCATCACTGAGTGTGTGTGTGTGTGTGTGTTCATCACTGAGTGTGTGTGTGTGTGTTCATCACTGTTTGTGTGTGTATGAGTGTGTGTGTTCATCACTGAGTGTGTGTGTGTGTTCATCACTGAGTGTGTGTGTGTGTGTGTGTGTGTGTGTTCATCACTGAGTGTGTGTGTGTGTGTGTGTGTGTTCATCACTGAGTGAGTGAGTGAGTGTGTGTGTGTGTGTGTTCATCACTGAGTGTGTGTGTGTGTGTGTGTTCATCACTGTGTGAGTGAGTGTGTGTGTGTGTTCATCACTGAGTGTGTGTGTGTGTGTGTGTTCATCACTGAGTGTGTGTGTGTGTGTTCATCACTGAGTGTGTGTGTAAATCACTGAGTGTGTGTGTATGAGTGTGTGTGTTCATCACTGAGTGTGTGTGTGTGTTCATCACTGAGTGTGTGTGTATGAGTGTGTGTTCATCACTGAGTGAGTGTGTGTGTGTGTGTGTGTTCATCACTGAGTGTGTGTGTGTGTGTTCATCACTGAGTGAGTGTGTGTGTGTGTGTTCATCACTGAGTGTGTGTGTGTGTGTTCATCACTGAGTGTGTGTGTGTGTGTGTGTGTTCATCACTGAGTGTGTGTGTGTGTGTGTGTGTTCATCACTGAGTGAGTGTGTGTGTGTGTGTTCATCACTGAGTGTGTGTGTGTGTGTGTGTGTGTGTGTTCATCACTGAGTGTGTGTGTGTGTGTGTGTTCATCACTGAGTGTGTGTGTGTGTGTGTGTTCATCAATGAGTGAGTGAGTGTGAGTGTGTGTGTGTGTTCATCACTGAGTGTGTGTGTGTGTGTGTGTGTTCATCACTGAGTGTGTGTGTGTGTGTGTGTAAATCACTGAGTGTGTGTGTATGAGTGTGTGTGTTCATCACTGAGTGTGTGTGTGTGTTCATCACTGAGTGTGTGTGTATGAGTGTGTGTTCATCACTGAGTGTGTGTGTGTGTTCATCACTGAGTGAGTGTGTGTGTGTGTGTGTTCATCACTGAGTGAGTGTGTGTGTGTGTGTTCATCACTGAGTGTGTGTGTGTGTGTGTGTGTCTGTTCGTCACTGAGTGAGTGTGTGTGTGTGTGTTCATCACTGTGTGTGTGTGTGTGTGTGTGTGTGTGTCTGTTCATCACTGAGTGAGTGTGTGTGTGTGTCTGTTCATCACTGAGTGTGTGTGTGTGTGTGTGTGTGTCTGTTCATCACTGAGTGAGTGTGTGTGTGTGTGTTCATCACTGAGTGTGTGTGTGTGTGTGTGTGTTCATCACTGAGTGTGTGTGTAAATCACTGAGTGTGTGTGTATGAGTGTGTGTGTTCATCACTGAGTGTGTGTGTGTGTTCATCACTGAGTGTGTGTGTATGAGTGTGTGTTCATCACTGAGTGTGTGTGTGTGTGTCTGTTCGTCACTGAGTGAGTGAGTGTGTGTGTGTTCATCACTGAGTGTGTGTGTATGAGTGTGTGTGTTCATCACTGAGTGTGTGTGTATGAGTGTGTGTTCATCACTGAGTGAGTGTGTGTGTGTGTGTTCATCACTGAGTGAGTGTGTGTGTGTGTCTGTTCATCACTGAGTGAGTGTGTGTGTGTGTGTGTTCATCACTGAGTGTGTGTGTGTGTGTGTGTGTTCATCACTGAGTGTGTGTGTAAATCACTGAGTGTGTGTGTATGAGTGTGTGTGTTCATCACTGAGTGAGTGTGTGTGTGTGTGTTCATCACTGAGTGAGTGTGTGTTCATCACTGAGTGAGTGTGTGTGTGTGTTCATCATTGAGTGAGTGAGTGTGTGTGTGTGTTCATCACTGAGTGTGTGTGTGTGTTCATCACTGAGTGTGTGTGTGTGTGTTCATCACTGAGTGTGTGTGTGTGTGTTCATCACTGAGTGTGTGTGTGTGTGTCTGTTCTTCACTGAGTGTGTGTGTGTGTGTGTCTGTTCATCACTGAGTGAGTGTGTGTGTGTGTGTCTGTTCATCACTGAGTGAGTGTGTGTGTGTGTAAATCACTGAGTGTGTGTGTGTGTGTGTGTGTGTCTGTTCATCACTGAGTGAGTGTGTGTGTTCATCACTGAGTGTGTGTGTGTGTGTGTGTGTGTGTTCATCAATGAGTGAGTGAGTGTGAGTGTGTGTGTGTGTTCATCACTGAGTGTGTGTGTGTGTTCATCACTGAGTGAGTGTGTGTGTGTCTGTTCATCACTGCGTGAGTGAGTGTGTGTGTGTGTGTTCATCACTGAGTGTGTGTGTGTGTGTGTCTGTTCATCACTGAGTGAGTGTGTGTGTGTCTGTTCATCACTGAGTGTGTGTGTGTGTGTAAATCACTGAGTGTGTGTGTGTGTGTGTGTTCATCACTGAGTGAGTGAGTGTGTGTGTGTGTGTTCATCACTGAGTGTGTGTGTGTGTGTGTGTGTGTTCATCAATGAGTGAGTGAGTGTGTGTGTGTGTGTTCATCACTGAGTGTGTGTGTGTGTGTCTGTTCATCACTGCGTGAGTGAGTGTGTGTGTGTGTGTGTGTTCATCACTGAGTGTGTGTGTGTGTGTGTGTGTCTGTTCATCACTGCGTGAGTGAGTGTGTGTGTGTGTGTTCATCACTGAGTGTGTGTGTGTGTGTGTTCATCACTGAGTGTGTGTGTGTGTGTGTGTTCATCACTGAGTGTGTGTGTGTGTGTGTGTTCATCACTGAGTGTGTGTGTGTGTGTAAATCACTGAGTGTGTGTGTGTGTGTTCATCACTGAGTGAGTGTGTGTGTGTCTGTTCATCACTGAGTGTGTGTGTGTGTGTGTGTCTGTTCATCACTGCGTGAGTGAGTGTGTGTGTGTGTGTGTGTTCATCACTGAGTGTGTGTGTGTCTGTTCATCACTGAGTGAGTGAGTGTGTGTGTGTGTGTGTGTGTTCATCACTGAGTGTGTGTGTGTGTGTAAATCACTGAGTGAGTGTGTGTGTGTCTGTTCATCACTGAGTGAGTGTCTGTGTGTGTCTGTTCATCACTGAGTGTGTGTGTGTGTGTGTCTGTTCATCACTGAGTGAGTGAGTGTGTGTGTGTGTTCATCACTGAGTGAGTGAGTGTGTGTGTGTGTTCATCACTGAGTGTGTGTGTGTGTGTCTGTTCATCACTGAGTGAGTGTGTGTGTGTCTGTTCATCACTAAGTGAGTGAGTGTGTGTGTGTATGTGTGTGTGTTCATCACTGAGTGAGTGTGTGTGTGTTCATTACTGTGTGTGTGTGTGTGTGTGTGTTCATCACTGTTTGTGTGTGAATGAGTGTGTGTGTTCATCACTGAGTGTGTGTGTGTGTGTTCATCACTGAGTGTGTGTGTGTGTGTGTTCATCACTGAGTGTGTGTGTGTGTGTTCATCACTGAGTGTGTGTGTGTGTGTGTTCATCACTGAGTGAGTGAGTGTGTGTGTGTGTTCATCACTGAGTGTGTGTGTGTGTGTCTGTTCATCACTGAGTGAGTGTGTGTGTGTTCATCACTGAGTGTGTGTGTGTGTGTTCATTACTGTGTGTGTGTGTGTGTGTGTTCATCACTGTTTGTGTGTGAATGAGTGTGTGTGTTCATCACTGTGTGTGTGTGTGTGTGTTCATCACTGAGTGTGTGTGTGTGTGTGTTCATCACTGAGTGTGTGTGTGTGTGTGTGTGTGTGTTCATCACTGAGTGAGTGTGAGTGTGTGTTCATCACTGAGTGTGTGTGTGTGTGTGTGTTCATCACTGAGTGTGTGTGTGTGTGTTCATCACTGAGTGAGTGTGTGTGTGTC
This sequence comes from Hemibagrus wyckioides, assembly GCF_019097595.1. Classification (NCBI taxonomy): domain Eukaryota; kingdom Metazoa; phylum Chordata; class Actinopteri; order Siluriformes; family Bagridae; genus Hemibagrus; species Hemibagrus wyckioides. Next base: position 401,357 of record NC_080714.1, read on the forward strand.
TGTTCATCACTGAGTGTGTGTGTGTGTGTGTGTGTCTGTTCATCACTGCGTGAGTGAGTGTGTGTGTGTGTGTGTTCATCACTGAGTGTGTGTGTGTGTGTGTCTGTTCATCACTGAGTGAGTGTGTGTGTGTGTGTGTGTGTGTGTGTGTTCATCACTGAGTGTGTGTGTGTGTGTGTTCATCACTGAGTGTGTGTGTGTGTGTGTGTTCATCACTGAGTGTGTGTGTGTGTGTGTGTTCATCACTGAGTGTGTGTGTGTGTGTAAATCACTGAGTGTGTGTGTGTGTGTCTGTTCATCACTGAGTGTGTGTGTGTGTGTGTGTGTGTGTGTTCATCACTGAGTGTGTGTGTGTGTGTGTGTGTGTGTTCATCACTGAGTGTGTGTGTGTGTGTAAATCACTGAGTGAGTGTCTGTGTGTGTCTGTTCATCACTGAGTGAGTGTCTGTGTGTGTCTGTTCATCACTGAGTGAGTGTGTGTGTGTGTTCATCACTGAGTGTGTGTGTGTGTGTGTGTTCATCACTGAGTGAGTGTGTGTGTGTGTGTTCATCACTGAGTGAGTGTGTGTGTGTCTGTTCATCACTGAGTGAGTGTGTGTGTGTGTGTTCATCACTGAGTGTGTGTGTGTGTGTTCATCACTGAGTGTGTGTGTGTGTGTGTGTGTGTTCATCACTGAGTGTGTGTGTGTGTGTGTGTTCATCACTGAGTGTGTGTGTGTGTGTGTGTTCATCACTGAGTGTGTGTGTATGAGTGTGTGTGTTCATCACTGAGTGTGTGTGTGTGTTCATCACTGAGTGAGTGTGTGTGTGTGTTCATCACTGAGTGAGTGTGTGTGTGTGTGTTCATCACTGAGTGAGTGTGTGTGTGTGTGTTCATCACTGAGTGTGTGAGTGTGAGTAAGTGTGTGTGTTCATCACTGAGTGAGTGTGTGTGTGTGTGTGTGTGTTCATCACTGAGTGAGTGTGTGTGTGTGTCTGTTCATCACTGAGTGAGTGTGTGTGTATGTTCATCACTGAGTGAGTGTGTGTGTGTGTCTGTTCATCACTGAGTGTGTGTGTGTGTGTCTGTTCGTCACTGAGTGAGTGAGTGTGTGTGTGTTCATCACTGAGTGTGTGTGTGTGTGTGTTCATCACTGAGTGAGTGCGTGTGTGTGTGTTCATCACTGAGTGTGTGTGTGTGTGTTCATCACTGAGTGTGTGTGTTCATCACTGAGTGTGTGTGTGTGTTCATCACTGAGTGTGTGTGTGTGTGTGTGTGTTCATCACTGAGTGAGTGTGTGTGTGTGTGTGTTCATCACTGAGTGTGTGTGTGTGTGTGTCTGTTCGTCACTGAGTGAGTGAGTGTGTGTGTGTTCATCACTGAGTGAGTGTGTGTGTGTGTGTTCATCACTGAGTGTGTGTGTATGAGTGTGTGTGTTCATCACTGAGTGTGTGTGTATGAGTGTGTGTTCATCACTGAGTGAGTGTGTGTGTGTGTGTTCATCACTGAGTGAGTGTGTGTGTGTGTCTGTTCATCACTGAGTGTGTGTGTGTGTGTGTGTTCATCACTGAGTGAGTGTGTGTGTGTGTGTTCATCACTGAGTGAGTGTGTGTGTGTGTGTTCATCACTGAGTGTGTGAGTAAGTGTGTGTGTGTTCATCACTGAGTGAGTGTGTGTGTGTGTGTGTGTGTTCATCACTGAGTGAGTGTGTGTGTGTGTCTGTTCATCACTGAGTGAGTGTGTGTGTATGTTCATCACTGAGTGAGTGTGTGTGTGTGTCTGTTCATCACTGAGTGTGTGTGTGTGTGTCTGTTCGTCACTGAGTGAGTGAGTGTGTGTGTGTTCATCACTGAGTGAGTGTGTGTGTGTGTGTGTTCATCACTGAGTGAGTGTGTGTGTGTGTTCATCACTGAGTGAGTGTGTGTGTGTGTGTGTTCATCACTGAGTGAGTGTGTGTGTGTGTTCATCACTGAGTGAGTGTGTGTGTGTGTGTTCATCACTGAGTGTGTGTGTGTGTGTTCATCACTGAGTGTGTGTGTGTGTGTGTGTTCATCACTGAGTGTGTGTGTGTGTGTTCATCACTGAGTGTGTGTGTAAATCACTGAGTGTGTGTGTATGAGTGTGTGTGTTCATCACTGAGTGTGTGTGTGTGTTCATCACTGAGTGTGTGTGTATGAGTGTGTGTTCATCACTGAGTGAGTGTGTGTGTGTGTGTGTTCATCACTGAGTGTGTGTGTGTGTGTGTGTGTCTGTTCATCACTGAGTGAGTGAGTGTGTGTGTGTTCATCACTGAGTGAGTGTGTGTGTGTGTGTTCATCACTGAGTGTGTGGGTATGAGTGTGTGTGTTCATCACTGAGTGTGTGGGTATGAGTGTGTGTGTTCATCACTGAGTGAGTGTGTGTGTGTGTGTTCATCACTGAGTGAGTGTGTGTGTGTGTCTGTTCATCACTGAGTGAGTGTGTGTGTGTGTGTGTGTTCATCACTGAGTGTGTGTGTGTGTGTGTGTTCATCACTGAGTGTGTGTGTGTGTGTGTGTTCATCACTGAGTGTGTGTGTATGAGTGTGTGTGTTCATCACTGAGTGTGTGTGTGTGTTCATCACTGAGTGAGTGTGTGTGTGTGTGTTCATCACTGAGTGAGTGTGTGTGTGTGTGTTCATCACTGAGTGAGTGTGTGTGTGTGTGTTCATCACTGAGTGTGTGAGTGTGAGTAAGTGTGTGTGTGTTCATCACTGAGTGAGTGTGTGTGTGTGTGTGTTCATCACTGAGTGAGTGTGTGTGTGTGTCTGTTCATCACTGAGTGAGTGTGTGTGTGTGTGTGTTCATCACTGAGTGAGTGTGTGTGTGTGTGTGTGTTCATCACTGAGTGTGTGTGTGTGTCTGTTCATCACTGAGTGAGTGTGTGTGTATGTTCATCACTGAGTGTGTGTGTGTGTGTGTTCATCACTGAGTGTGTGTGTAAATCACTGAGTGTGTGTGTTCATCACTGAGTGTGTGTGTGTGTTCATCACTGAGTGTGTGTGTATGAGTGTGTGTTCATCACTGAGTGAGTGTGTGTGTGTGTGTTCATCACTGAGTGAGTGTGTGTGTGTGTCTGTTCATCACTGAGTGAGTGTGTGTGTGTGTGTTCATCACTGAGTGAGTGTGTGTGTGTGTCTGTTCATCACTGAGTGAGTGTGTGTGTGTGTGTTCATCACTGAGTGAGTGTGTGTGTGTGTTCATCATTGAGTGAGTGAGTGTGTGTGTGTGTGTGTTCATCACTGAGTGAGTGTGTGTGTGTGTTCATCATTGAGTGAGTGAGTGTGTGTGTGTGTGTGTTCATCACTGAGTGTGTGTGTGTGTTCATCACTGAGTGTGTGTGTTCATCACTGAGTGTGTGTGTGTGTGTTCATCACTGAGTGAGTGTGTGTGTGTGTCTGTTCATCACTGAGTGAGTGTGTGTTCATCACTGAGTGTGTGTGTGTGTGTGTGTGTGTTCATCACTGAGTGAGTGTGTGTGTGTGTGTGTGTGTGTGTGTTCATCAATGAGTGAGTGAGTGTGAGTGTGTGTGTGTGTAAATCACTGAGTGTGTGTGTGTGTGTGTTCATCACTGAGTGAGTGTGTGTGTGTCTGTTCATCACTGCGTGAGTGAGTGTGTGTGTGTGTGTTCATCACTGAGTGTGTGTGTGTGTGTGTGTGTTCATCACTGAGTGTGTGTGTGTGTGTCTGTTCATCACTGAGTGAGTGTGTGTGTTCATCACTGAGTGAGTGTGTGTGTGTCTGTTCATCACTGAGTGTGTGTGTGTGTGTGTGTTCATCACTGAGTGTGTGTGTGTGTGTTCATCAATGAGTGAGTGAGTGTGTGTGTGTGTGTTCATCACTGAGTGAGTGAGTGTGTGTGTGTGTGTTCATCACTGAGTGTGTGTGTGTGTGTGTGTGTGTGTTCATCACTGTGTGAGTGAGTGTGTGTGTGTGTGTTCATCACTGAGTGTGTGTGTGTGTGTTCATCACTGAGTGAGTGTGTGTGTGTGTGTGTGTTCATCAATGAGTGAGTGAGTGTGTGTGTGTGTGTTCATCACTGAGTGTGTGTGTGTGTGTGTGTGTCTGTTCATCACTGCGTGAGTGAGTGTGTGTGTGTTCATCACTGAGTGTGTGTGTGTGTGTTTGTCTGTTCATCACTGCGTGAGTGAGTGTGTGTGTGTGTGTTCATCACTGAGTGTGTGTGTGTGTGTTCATCACTGCGTGAGTGAGTGTGTGTGTGTGTGTTCATCACTGAGTGTGTGTGTGTGTGTGTTCATCACTGAGTGTGTGTGTGTGTGTGTGTGTGTTCATCACTGAGTGTGTGTGTGTGTGTAAATCACTGAGTGTGTGTGTGTGTGTTCATCACTGAGTGAGTGTGTGTGTGTCTGTTCATCACTGAGTGTGTGTGTGTGTGTGTTCATCACTGCGTGAGTGAGTGTGAGTGTGTGTGTGTGTCTGTTCATCACTGCGTGAGTGAGTGTGAGTGTGTGTGTGTGTTCATCACTGAGTGTGTGTGTGTGTGTGTCTGTTCATCACTGCGTGAGTGAGTGTGTGTGTGTTCATCACTGAGTGAGTGTGTGTGTGTGTTCATCACTGAGTGTGTGTGTGTGTGTGTCTGTTCATCACTGAGTGAGTGTGTGTGTGTGTGTTCATCACTAAGTGAGTGAGTGTGTGTGTGTGTTCATCACTGAGTGTGTGTGTGTGTGTTCATCACTGAGTGAGTGTGTGTGTGTGTGTGTGTTCATCACTGAGTGTGTGTGTGTGTGTGTCTGTTCATCACTGAGTGAGTGTGTGTGTTCATCACTGAGTGAGTGTGTGTGTGTTCATCACTAAGTGAGTGAGTGTGTGTGTGTATGTGTGTGTGTTCATCACTGAGTGAGTGTGTGTGTGTGTTCATCACTGAGTGTGTGTGTGTGTGTTCATTACTGTGTGTGTGTGTGTGTGTGTGTGTTCATCACTGTTTGTGTGTGTATGAGTGTGTGTGTTCATCACTGAGTGTGTGTGTGTGTGTGTGTGTGTTCATCACTGAGTGTGTGTGTGTGTGTGTGTTCATCACTGAGTGTGTGTGTGTGTGTGTGTTCATCACTGAGTGAGTGCGTGTGTGTGTGTTCATCACTGAGTGTGTGTGTGTGTGTGTGTGTTCATCACTGAGTGTGTGTGTGTGTTCATCACTGAGTGTGTGTGTATGAGTGTGTGTTCATCACTGAGTGAGTGTGTGTGTGTGTGTGTTCATCACTGAGTGTGTGTGTGTGTGTGTGTCTGTTCGTCACTGAGTGAGTGAGTGTGTGTGTGTTCATCACTGAGTGAGTGTGTGTGTGTGTGTGTTCATCACTGAGTGTGTGTGTATGAGTGTGTGTGTTCATCACTGAGTGTGTGTGTATGAGTGTGTGTTCATCACTGAGTGAGTGTGTGTGTGTGTGTTCATCACTGAGTGAGTGTGTGTGTGTGTCTGTTCGTCACTGAGTGTGTGTGTGTGTGTGTGTTCATCACTGAGTGTGTGTGTGTGTGTGTGTGTGTGTGTTCATCACTGAGTGTGTGTGTAAATCACTGAGTGTGTGTGTTCATCACTGAGTGTGTGTGTGTGTTCATCACTGAGTGTGTGTGTATGAGTGTGTGTGTTCATCACTGAGTGTGTGTGTATGAGTGTGTGTTCATCACTGAGTGAGTGTGTGTGTGTGTTCATCATTGAGTGAGTGAGTGTGTGTGTGTGTGTGTTCATCACTGAGTGTGTGTGTGTGTTCATCACTGAGTGTGTGTGTTCATCACTGAGTGTGTGTGTATGAGTGTGTGTGTTCATCACTGAGTGTGTGTGTATGAGTGTGTGTTCATCACTGAGTGAGTGTGTGTGTGTGTGTTCATCACTGAGTGTGTGTGTATGAGTGTGTGTTCATCACTGAGTGAGTGTGTGTGTGTGTGTGTTCATCACTGAGTGAGTGTGTGTGTGTGTCTGTTCATCACTGAGTGAGTGTGTGTGTGTGTGTTCATCACTGAGTGTGTGTGTGTGTGTGTGTGTGTGTGTTCATCACTGAGTGTGTGTGTAAATCACTGAGTGTGTGTGTTCATCACTGAGTGTGTGTGTGTGTTCATCACTGAGTGTGTGTGTATGAGTGTGTGTGTTCATCACTGAGTGTGTGTGTATGAGTGTGTGTTCATCACTGAGTGAGTGTGTGTGTGTGTTCATCATTGAGTGAGTGAGTGTGTGTGTGTGTGTGTTCATCACTGAGTGTGTGTGTGTGTTCATCACTGAGTGTGTGTGTTCATCACTGAGTGTGTGTGTGTGTGTTCATCACTGAGTGAGTGTGTGTGTGTGTCTGTTCATCACTGAGTGAGTGTGTGTTCATCACTGAGTGTGTGTGTGTGTGTGTGTTCATCACTGAGTGAGTGTGTGTGTGTGTAAATCACTGTGTGTGTGTGTGTGTGTGTGTGTGTGTTCATCACTGAGTGTGTGTGTGTGTGTTCATCAATGAGTGAGTGAGTGTGAGTGTGTGTGTGTGTTCATCACTGAGTGTGTGTGTGTGTGTAAATCACTGAGTGTGTGTGTGTGTGTTCATCACTGAGTGAGTGTGTGTGTGTGTGTGTGTTCATCACTGAGTGTGTGTGTGTGTGTGTCTGTTCATCACTGAGTGAGTGTGTGTGTGTGTGTGTGTTCATCACTGCGTGAGTGAGTGTGTGTGTGTGTGTTCATCACTGAGTGTGTGTGTGTGTGTCTGTTCATCACTGAGTGTGTGTGTGTGTGTAAATCACTGAGTGTGTGTGTGTGTGTGTGTTCATCACTGAGTGAGTGTGTGTGTGTCTGTTCATCACTGTGTGAGTGAGTGTGTGTGTGTGTGTTCATCACTGAGTGAGTGTGTGTGTGTGTGTGTGTTCATCACTGAGTGTGTGTGTGTGTGTGTGTGTCTGTTCATCACTGAGTGTGTGTGTGTGTGTGTGTCTGTTCATCACTGCGTGAGTGAGTGTGTGTGTGTGTGTTCATCACTGAGTGTGTGTGTGTGTGTGTGTCTGTTCATCACTGCGTGAGTGAGTGTGTGTGTGTGTGTTCATCACTGAGTGTGTGTGTGTGTGTGTTCATCACTGAGTGTGTGTGTGTGTGTGTGTTCATCACTGAGTGTGTGTGTGTGTGTAAATCACTGAGTGTGTGTGTGTGTGTTCATCACTGAGTGTGTGTGTGTGTGTCTGTTCATCACTGAGTGTGTGTGTGTGTGTGTGTCTGTTCATCACTGCGTGAGTGAGTGTGAGTGTGTGTGTGTGTGTCTGTTCATCACTGCGTGAGTGAGTGTGTGTGTGTGTGTGTGTTCATCACTGAGTGTGTGTGTGTGTGTGTCTGTTCATCACTGAGTGAGTGAGTGTGTGTGTGTGTGTTCATCACTGAGTGAGTGTGTGTGTGTCTGTTCATCACTGAGTGTGTGTGTGTGTGTGTCTGTTCATCACTGCGTGAGTGAGTGTGTGTGTGTGTGTGTGTTCATCACTGAGTGAGTGAGTGTGTGTGTGTGTGTGTGTCTGTTCATCACTGAGTGAGTGAGTGTGTGTGTGTGTGTCTGTTCATCACTGAGTGAGTGTGTGTGTGTCTGTTCATCACTGAGTGTGTGTGTGTGTGTGTGTCTGTTCATCACTGAGTGAGTGAGTGTGTGTGTGTGTCTGTTCATCACTGAGTGTGTGTGTGTGTGTGTGTCTGTTCATCACTGAGTGTGTGTGTGTGTGTGTGTCTGTTCATCACTGAGTGAGTGTGTGTGTGTGTGTGTTCATCACTGAGTGTGTGTGTATGAGTGTGTGTTCATCACTGAGTGTGTGTGTGTGTGTTCATCACTGAGTGAGTGTGTGTGTGTGTGTGTTCATCACTGAGTGTGTGTGTGTGTGTTCATCACTGAGTGAGTGTGTGTGTGTCTGTTCATCACTGAGTGTGTGTGTGTGCGTGTCTGTTCATCACTGAGTGAGTGAGTGTGTGTGTGTGTGTGTGTGTTCATCACTGAGTGTGTGTGTGTGTGTGTCTGTTCATCACTGAGTGAGTGAGTGTGTGTGTGTGTGTGTGTCTGTTCATCACTGAGTGAGTGTGTATGAGTGTGTGTTCATCACTGAGTGTGTGTGTGTGTGTTCATCACTGAGTGAGTGTGTGTGTGTCTGTTCATCACTGAGTGTGTGTGTGTGCGTGTCTGTTCATCACTGAGTGAGTGAGTGTGTGTGTGTGTGTGTGTCTGTTCATCACTGAGTGAGTGTGTGTGTGTCTGTTCATCACTGAGTGTGTGTGTGTGTGTGTCTGTTCATCACTGAGTGAGTGAGTGTGTGTGTGTGTGTTCATCACTGAGTGTGTGTGTGTGTGTGTGTTCATCACTGAGTGTGTGTGTATGAGTGTGTGTTCATCACTGAGTGAGTGTGTGTGTGTGTGTGTTCATCACTGAGTGAGTGTGTGTGTGTGTGTTCATCACTGAGTGTGTGTGTATGAGTGTGTGTTCATCACTGAGTGAGTGTGTGTGTGTGTGTGTGTGTTCATCACTGAGTGTGTGTGTATGAGTGTGTGTTCATCACTGAGTGTGTGTGTGTGTGTTCATCACTGAGTGAGTGTGTGTGTGTCTGTTCATCACTGAGTGTGTGTGTGTGTGTGTCTGTTCATCACTGAGTGAGTGAGTGTGTGTGTGTGTGTGTGTGTTCATCACTGAGTGTGTGTGTGTGTGTGTCTGTTCATCACTGAGTGAGTGAGTGTGTGTGTGTGTGTGTGTCTGTTCATCACTGAGTGAGTGTGTGTGTGTCTGTTCATCACTGAGTGTGTGTGTGTGTGTGTCTGTTCATCACTGAGTGAGTGAGTGTGTGTGTGTGTGTTCATCACTGAGTGTGTGTGTGTGTGTGTGTTCATCACTGAGTGTGTGTGTATGAGTGTGTGTTCATCACTGAGTGAGTGTGTGTGTGTGTGTGTTCATCACTGAGTGAGTGTGTGTGTGTGTGTTCATCACTGAGTGTGTGTGTATGAGTGTGTGTTCATCACTGAGTGAGTGTGTGTGTGTGTGTGTTCATCACTGAGTGTGTGTGTGTGTGTGTGTTCATCACTGAGTGTGTGTGTATGAGTGTGTGTTCATCACTGAGTGAGTGTGTGTGTGTGCGTGTTCATCACTGAGTGTGTGTGTGTGTTCATCACTGAGTGTGTGTGTGTGTTCATCACTGAGTGTGTGTGTGTGTTCATCACTGAGTGTGTGTGTGTGTGTTCATCACTGAGTGTGTGTGTGTGTGTTCATCACTGAGTGTGTGTGTGTGTTCATCACTGAGTGTGTGTGTGTTCATCACTGTTTGTGTGTGTGTGTTCATCACTGAGTGTGTGTGTGTGTGTGTGTGTGTGTTCATCACTGAGTGAGTGAGTGTGTGTGTGTGTGTGTGCGTGTTCATCACTGAGTGTGTGTGTGTGTGTGTGTTCATCACTGAGTGTGTGTGTGTGTGTGTTCATCACTGAGTGTGTGTGTTCATCACTGAGTGGGTGTGTGTGTGTGTTCATCACTGAGTGTGTGTGTGTGTGTGTTCATCACTGAGTGTGTGTGTGTGTGTGTTCATCACTGAGTGTGTGTGTGTGTGTTCATTACTGTGTGAGTGAGTGTGTGTGTTCATCACTGAGTGTGTGTGTATGAGTGTGTGTGTTCATCACTGAGTGTGTGTGTGTGTTCATCACTGAGTGAGTGAGTGTGTGTGTGTGTGTGCGTGTTCATCACTGAGTGTGTGTGTGTGTGTGTGTTCATCACTGAGTGTGTGTGTGTGTGTGTGTGTGTGCGTGTTCATCACTGAGTGTGTGTGTGTGTGTTCATCACTGAGTGAGTGAGTGAGTGTGTGTGTGTGTGTGTGTGCGTGTTCATCACTGAGTGTGTGTGTGTGTGTGTGTGTTCATCACTGAGTGTGTGTGTGTGTGTGTTCATCACTGAGTGTGTGTGTGTGTGTGTTCATCACTGAGTGTGTGTGTGTGTGTGTGTTCATCACTGAGTGTGTGTGTGTGTGTGTTCATCACTGAGTGTGTGTGTGTGTTCATTACTGTGTGAGTGAGTGTGTGTGTGTTCATCACTGAGTGTGTGTGTGTGTGTGTGCGTGTTCATCACTGAGTGTGTGTGTGTGTGTGTGTTCATCACTGAGTGTGTGTGTGTGTGTGTGTGTGTGTGTGTTCATCACTGAGTGTGTGTGTGTGTGTTCATCACTGAGTGTGTGTGTGTGTTCATCACTGAGTGTGTGTGTGTGTGTTCATCACTGAGTGTGTGTGTGTGTGTGTTCATCACTGAGTGTGTGTGTGTGTTCATCACTGAGTGTGTGTGTGTGTGTGTGTGTGTGTGTGTGTGCGTGTTCATCACTGAGTGTGTGTGTGTGTGTGTGTGTTCATCACTGAGTGTGTGTGTGTGTTCATCACTGAGTGTGTGTGTGTGTGTGTGTTCATCACTGAGTGTGTGTGTGTGTGTGTGTTCATCACTGAGTGAGTGAGTGTGTGTGTGTGTGCGTGTTCATCACTGAGTGTGTGTGTGTGTGTGTTCATCAATGAGTGTGTGTGTGTGTGTTCATCACTGAGTGTGTGTGTATGAGTGTGTGTGTTCATCACTGAGTGTGTGTGTGTTTGTGTTCATCACTGAGTGTGTGTGTGTGTGTTCATCACTGAGTGTGTGTGTGTTCATCACTGAGTGTGTGTGTGTGTGTTCATCACTGAGTGTGTGTGTGTTCATCACTGAGTGTGTGTGTGTGTGTGTTCATCACTGAGTGAGTGTGTGTGTGTGTGTTCATCACTGTGTGAGTGAGTGTGAGTGTGTGTGTGTTCATCACTGAGTGAGTGAGTGTGAGTGTGTGTGTGTTCATCACTGAGTGAGTGACTGTGAGTGTGTGTGTGTTCATCACTGAGTGTGTGTGTGTGTGTGTTCATCACTGAGTGTGTGTGTGTGTTCATCACTGAGTGTGAGTGTGTGTGTGTTCATCACTGAGTGAGTGAGTGTGAGTGTGTGTGTGTTCATCACTGTTTGTGTGTGTGTGTGTTCATCACTGAGTGAGTGAGTGTGTGTGTGTGTGTGTGTTCATCACTGAGTGAGTGAGTGTGTGTGTGTGTGTTCATCACTGTTTGTGTGTGTGTGTGTGTGTGTGTGTGTAAGTGTGTTTGAAACTCAGTAAACCTCAGCAGTAGGTTCCTCTCTGCAGTTCCTCCTTCTCACCAGCAGATGTCTCACTGCGCTGAAAAGCTTCGAGTGATGAGAAAGAACAGTAGAGTCATTTTGACATCACCAGTGAGTCGCGAACTAGAATAAATGTATTTATTTATTTTAAGTTAAAGACAGTTAAAGTTTAAGTTAAGACAGATATATTTAATAAAACCTCTTTACTTCATTTATAACGGCAAAATTTCCCGGCTACTCTCCACCTGCAGCACAACACGCTTGACTTCCTCTCTGACGTCACATCCGGGACACGCTGTCAAAATAAAAATCTCCACTTCCGTTTGGAAGTGCAACGCATTTTCTTATTATTTATTTATGGCTTCTGCTCTAAATTCAGTTAGATAATGATTAATAATAATAATAATAATAATATTATTAATAATAATAAAATGATCTACAAGAAAAAAATCCTCCTAAAACATGTTGAAGTGCAGGAAGTGTCCAGAAAAAAAATATTTTTCAAAGATTTCAAAGAAGTGTTTAAAATTTTGACCAGTGCTGGAACCTGGGTCAGTGGCCTGATGCACTAAAACAAAAGAGAACAGACAGAGAAATATCTCCGGAGCAGGAGCGACTCTTACACTGAGTTAAATCAGCAGCTGAAACATCTGCAGCACTTCCTGTCTTCACACACATCTGTATCTCTTTCCCACTTTATAACTGGACACACACACAAGCTGGAGAAGGATGAGGAACGTCTCTCTGTCCAGGTGAGTAATCCTGAGAGAGCTCTGCAGGAGGAGCCAGACACGCCCAGTCCAGGAGTTCGGCACCAGAACACCAGAACAAGTCCAATCTAAACTTTATACCTAAACCAGAACTAAACCCCAGACATGTGTCCAGATTAACACCATATGTCCAATGCCAAGTGTTGCAATAAGTGCACTGGTTACAGAGGTAAATGACCAGTTACTGATTGTGTGTGTGTGTGTGTGTGTATGTGAGTGTGTGTGTGTATGTGTGTGTGTATGTGTGTGTGTGTGTGTGTGTGTGTGTGTATGTGTGTGTGTGTGTGTGTGTGTGTGTATGTGTGTGTGTGTGTGTGTGTCCCACCCACTTCAGGTCTGTATAAATTCTGATGTTTACGGGACAGAGCAAAGTGACTGGACTTGTTTTCACTCAGACTTTCTCCTTCATTTCCTTTAATTCAGTTTTGCTCTTCAAACTCTTCATTCCTCTAATTCCTCTGTTCTCTTCTCCTCTCTGCTTTCTTCTCTTCTGTTCATCCTTCTTCTCCTTCATTCTTCTCTGTTACCCAAACAGATGCCCAGTCAGAGGAAGAAGAGACCAGCAGGGACAGTGGAGAGTTCTGGAGGATCAGAATGTCGTTACTGAAAACAGAAAATCAGGACTGTGTGATGTTTCTGCTCCAATTTATAAACCATCCAAAAAGTCTCACACGAAAACTCAAGCAAAAGAACCGGAAGGGTTGTCAGTCCCAGAGCTGCTGACTCCTCAAGTGGAAGGTGCAGCAGAACTCCGTGTTTCAGACACAGAAGCTCCAGAAATTTCTTTTCCAAAAGAGAAGAAAAGACCAGAAACCTCAGTCAAATCTGCAGAAGACATCAGAGGTCTAAAGGACGTAAGAGCACCAAAAGAACTCAGGACTTCAGAAGAAATTAGAACTCCAGAACAGGTGACAGCTCCAGACCTAGGAGAAGCACAGACACTGGAAGCTCCAGCACTGATTCTGACTGCTAAAGGTGAAATTCTAGAAGATATTACATTATCAGAAATACCTTCACAAGAAACTTCAGACATGATGACTCCACCGAAAACAGAAGAGACAGCAGCAGCTCAGGAAATGACCAGACCAGAAGTAATGAAAGAAACAGAAGTCTTATCTTCAGAAATGACCAGACCAGAAGTTAAGGAAGCACCAGAAATGATGTTAATAACTTCCAAAGAAACTCTAGAAGTATCAGCTCCAGAAGATTCAGTTCCAGAAATAAAAGCTCCAGTGATGGAGTCCCCAAAAGTACCATCACTAGAAGTTCCAGATGTGACACCATCAAAACTGGAAGCAATTCCAGATGTAATGGAAGCCCAAGAAGTGAGAGCAACTCTAGAAACTCTGGTCTTATCAGATGTGTTTACATCTGAACAAATGTTTATTTCAGAAGGAGGAGCAGCTCCCAGAGTGACAGAGTCACCAAAGTTCACTGCTGGTTTGGAAAAAATGGAAGCTCTTTTACCTCTGAAACTGGCAGCAGGTCCAGAACGGTCAGTTCCAGACCATGTACATATGGATGCTACATCAAATAACGGAACAGAAACTTCAGAAAACGCTGAAGCTCTTAATGTGATGGAACTCCAAAAGTTGTCCTGCTCAGAAATGAAAGCTTTAAAGGCTTTAGCTGGTGATGATCTTGATGTGATGGAACCTGAAATCATGATCATGCTAGAAGATGGACCAGAACCAAACGTGACATTAACCCCAGAAATGGAAGTACAGGAGATGAGAGCAGATGCTCCAGATGTACTGTGTGAAGTTCCCATGAGTGTTCATGAGGAGAAAATCATCAGCACTGCAGAGACACCAAAAGGTATCACAGTGTACTGCTCTCAGCCAATCAGAACATAGTGTACTGCTCTCAGCCAATCAGAACACAGTGTACTGCTCTCAGCCAATCAGAACATAGTGTACTGCTCTCAGCCAATCAGAACATAGTGTACTGCTCTCAGCCAATCAATATAGCTTAATAATATATATATTACTGTGTATTGGTAGTTATGGAGTCTTATTAAAACAGATGTGTGTGTGTGTGTGTGTGTTAAAAGTTGAAACTCCAACCTTAAATATTGAGAGGTGTGGCTTGACGAGGAGGAGGAGCTGCTGTGAATCTGGACTGTAGCGTGGGGGCAGTGGGTTCAGGAGCACGTCAGATTCTGTCTCAAGTTTCTGACCACGTCCACCTCGAACCGGCGCACAGAGATTTCTCATTTACAACTGAGTGTGTGTTAGTGTGAGAGTGTGTGTTAGTGTGAGAGTGTGTGTTAGTGTGAGAGTGTGTGTTAGTGTGAGAGTGTGTGTGTTAGTGTGAGAGTGTGTGTGTTAGTGTGAGAGTGTGTGTTAGTGTGAGAGTTGTGAGAGTTTGTGTGTTAGTGTGAGAGCTGAGAGAGTGTGTGTTAGTGTGAGAGTGTGTGTGTTAGTGTGAGAGTGTGTGTTAGTGTGAGAGCTGTGAGAGTGTGTGTGTTAGTGTGAGAGTTGTGAGTGTGTGTGTTAGTGTGAGAGTGTGTGTGTTGGTGTGAGAGTGTGTGTTAGTGTGAGAGCTGTGAGAGTGTGTGTGTTAGTGTGAGAGTTGTGAGTGTGTGTGTTAGTGTGAGAGTGTGTGTGTTGGTGTGAGAGTTGTGAGTGTGTGTGTTAGTGTGTGAGTGTGTGTTAGTGTGAGAGCTGTGAGAGTGTGTGTTAGTGTGAGAGTGTGTGTTAGTGTGAGAGCTGTGAGAGTGTGTGTTAGTGTGAGAGCTGTGAGAGTGTGAGAGCTGTGAGAGTGTGTTAGTGTGAGAGTGTGTGTGTTAGTGTGAGAGCTGTGAGAGTGTGTGTTAGTGTGAGAGTGTGTGTGTTAGTGTGAGAGTGTGTGTGTTAGTGTGAGAGCTGTGAGAGTGTGTGTTAGTGTGAGAGTGTGTGTGTTAGTGTGAGAGTTGTGAGAGTGTGTGTGTTAGTGTGAGAGCTGTGAGAGTGTGTGTGTTAGTGTGAGAGCTGTGAGAGTGTGTGTGTTAGTGTGAGAGTTGTGAGAGTGTGTGTGTTAGTGTGAGAGTGTGTGTGTTAGTGTGAGAGCTGTGAGAGTGTGTGTGTTAGTGTGAGAGTGTGTGTGTTAGTGTGAGAGCTGTGAGAGTGTGTGTGTTAGTGTGAGAGCTGTGAGAGTGTGTGTTAGTGTGAGAGCTGTGAGAGTGTGTGTTAGTGTGAGAGTGTGTGTGTTAGTGTGAGAGTGTGTGTTAGTGTGAGAGTTGTGAGAGTGTGTGTTAGTGTGAGAGTTGTGAGAGTGTGTGTTAGTGTGAGAGTTGTGAGAGTGTGTGTGTTAGTGTGAGAGTGTGTGTGTTAGTGTGAGTGTTGTGAGAGTGTGTGTTAGTGTGAGTGTGTGTGTTAGTGTGAGAGTTGTGAGTGTGTTAGTGTGAGTGTGTGTTAGTGTGAGTGTGTGTGTTAGTGTGTTAGTGTGAGAGTGTGTGTGTTAGTATTAGAGCTGTGAGAGTGTGTGTTAGTGTGAGAGTTGTGAGAGTGTGTGTTAGTGTGAGAGTGTGTGTTAGTGTGAGTGTGTGTGTGTTAGTATGAGAGCTGTGAGAGTGTGTGTTAGTGTGAGAGTTGTGAGAGTGTGTGTGTTAGTGTGAGAGTGTGTGTGTTAGTGTGAGTGTTGTGAGAGTGTGTGTTAGTGTGAGAGTTGTGAGAGTGTGTGTTAGTGTGAGTGTGTGTGTTAGTGTGAGAGTTGTGAGAGTGTGTGTTAGTGTGAGAGTGTGTGTTAGTGTGAGAGTTGTGAGAGTGTGTGTTAGTGTGAGAGTTGTGAGAGTGTGTGTTAGTGTGAGAGTTGTGAGAGTGTGTGTTAGTGTGAGAGTGTGTGTTAGTGTGAGTGTGTGTGTTAGTGTGAGAGTTGTGAGAGTGTGTGTTAGTGTGAGAGTGTGTGTTAGTGTGAGAGTTGTGAGAGTGTGTGTGTTAGTGTGAGAGTTGTGAGAGTGTGTGTTAGTGTGAGAGTGTGTGTTAGTGTGAGTGTGTGTGTTAGTGTGAGAGTTGTGAGAGTGTGTGTTAGTGTGAGAGTTGTGAGAGTGTGTGTTAGTGTGAGAGTTGTGAGAGTGTGTGTGTTAGTGTGAGTGTGTGTGTTAGTGTGAGTGTTGTGAGAGTGTGTGTTAGTGTGAGTGTGTGTGTTAGTGTGAGAGTTGTGAGAGTGTGTGTGTTAGTGTGAGAGTGTGTGTGTTAGTGTGAGAGTTGTGAGAGTGTGTGTGTTAGTGTGAGAGTGTGTGTGTTAGTGTGAGTGTTGTGAGAGTGTGTGTGTTAGTGTGAGATTTGTGAGAGTGTGTGTTAGTGTGAGAGTGTGTGTTAGTGTGAGAGTTGTGAGAGTGTGTGTTAGTGTGAGAGTTGTGAGAGTGTGTGTGTTAGTGTGAGAGTGTGGGTGTTAGTGTGAGTGTTGTGAGAGTGTGTGTTAGTGTGAGTGTGTGTGTTAGTGTGAGAGTTGTGAGAGTGTGTTAGTGTGAGTGTGTGTTAGTGAGTGTGTGTGTTAGTGTGTTAGTGTGAGAGTGTGTGTGTTAGTATTAGAGCTGTGAGAGTGTGTGTTAGTGTGAGAGTTTTGAGAGTGTGTGTTAGTGTGAGTATGTGTGTTAGTGTGAGAGTTGTGAGAGTGTGTGTTAGTGTGAGAGTGTGTGTTAGTGCGAGAGCTGTGAGAGTGTGTTAGTGTGAGAGCTGTGAGAGTGTGTTAGTTGAGTGTGTGTGTTAGTGTGAGAGTGTGTGTGTTAGTATGAGAGTGTGTGTTAGTGTGAGATTGTGTGTGTTAGTGTGAGAGCTGTGAGAGTGTGTTAGTGTGAGTGTGTTAGTGTGAGAGTGTGTGTGTTAGTATGAGAGTGTGTGTTAGTGTGAGAGTGTGTGTGTTAGTGAGTGTGTGTTAGTGTGAGAGTGTGTGTGTTAGTGTGAAAGTGTGTGTGTTAGTGTGAGAGTTTTGAGAGTGTGTGTTAGTGTGAGAGTGTGTGTTAGTGTGAGTATGTGTGTTAGTGTCAGTTGTGAGAGTGTGTGTTAGTGTGAGAGTGTGTGTGTTAGTATGAGAGCTGTGAGTGTGTGTGTTACTGTGACAGTTGTGAGAGTGTGTGTTAGTGTGAGAGTTGTGAGAGTGTGTGTTAGTGTGAGAGTTGTGAGTGTGTGTTAGTGTGAGAGTGTGTGTGTTAGTATGAGAGCTGTGAGAGTGTGTGTTAGTGTGAGAGTTGAGAGAGTGTGTGTGTTAGTGTGAGAGTGTGTGTGTTAGTGTGAGAGTTGTGAGAGTGTGTTAGTGTGAGAGTTGAGAGTGTGTGTTAGTATGAGAGCTGTGAGAGTGTGTGTTAGTGTGAGAGTTGTGAGAGTGTGTGTGTTAGTGTGTGTGTTACTGTGAGAGTTGTGAAAGTGTGTTAGTGTGAGTGTGTGTGTTAGTGTGAGAGTGTGTTAGTGTGAGAGTGTGTGTGTTACTGTGAGAGTTGTGAAAGTGTGTTAGTGTGAGTGTGTGTGTTAGTGTGAGAGTTGTGAGAGTGTGTGTTAGTGTGAGAGTGTGTGTGTTAGTGTGTTAGTGTGAGAGTGTGTGTGTTAGTGTGAGAGCTGTGAGAGTGTGTGTTAGTGCGAGAGCTGTGAGAGTGTGTTAGTGTGAGTGTTTGTGTTAGTGTGAGAGTTGTGAGAGTGTGTGTTAGTGTGAGAGTGTGTGTGTTAGTATGAGAGTGTGTGTTAGTGTGAGATTGTGTGTGTTAGTGTGAGAGCTGTGAGAGTGTGTGTTAGTGTGAGAGTGTGTATTAGTGTGAGTGTGTGTGTTAGTGAGTGTGTGTGTTAGTGTGAGTGTGTGTGTTAGTGTGAGAGTTTTGAGAGTGTGTGTTAGTGTGAGAGTGTGTTAGTGTGAGTATGTGTGTTAGTGTGAGTATGTGTGTTAGTGTGAGAGTTGTGAGTGTGTGTTAGTGTGAGAATGTGTGTTAGTGCGAGAGCTGTGAGAGTGTGTTAGTGTGAGAGCTGTGAGAGTGTGTGTTAGTGTGAGAGTGTGTGTTAGTGCGAGATCTGTGAGAGTGTGTTAGTGTGTGTGTGTGTTAGTGCGAGAGCTGTGAGAGTGTGTTAGTGTGTGTGTGTGTTAGTGTGAGAGTTGTGAGAGTGTGTGTTAGTGTGAGAGTGTGTGTGTTAGTATGAGAGTGTGTGTTAGTGTGAGATTGTGTGTGTTAGTGTGAGAGCTGTGAGAGTGTGTGTTAGTGTGAGAGTGTGTGTTAGTGTGTGTGTTAGTGAGTGTGTGTGTTAGTGTGAAAGTGTGTGTGTTAGTGTGAGAGTTTTGAGAGTGTGTGTTAGTGTGAGAATTGTGAGAGTGTGTGTTATTGTGAGAGTGTGTGTGTTAGTATGAGAGCTGTGAGTGTGTGTGTTAGTGTGAGAGTGTGTGTTAGTATGAGAGTGTGTGTGTTAGTGTGAGAGTTGTGAGAGTGTGTGTTAGTGTGAGAGTGTGTGTTAGTGTGAGAGTTGTAAGAGTGTGTGTTAGTGTGAGAATTGTGAGAGTGTGTGTTTTAGTATGAGAGCTGTGAGTGTGTGTGTTAGTGTGACAGTTGTGAGAGTGTGTGTTAGTGTGAGAGTTGTGAGAGTGTGTGTTAGTGTGAGAGTGTGTGTTAGTGTGAGTGTGTGTGTGTTAGTATGAGAGCTGTGAGAGTGTGTGTTAGTGTGAGAGTTGTGAGAGTGTGTGTGTTAGTGTGAGAGTGTGTGTGTTAGTGTGAGTGTTGTGAGAGTGTGTGTTAGTGTGAGAGTGTGTGTGTTAATGTGAGAGTTGTGAGAGTGTGTTAGTGTGAGAGTGTGTGTGTTAGTGTGAGTGTGTGTGTGTTAGTGTGAGAGTGTGTTAGTGTGAGAGTGTGTGTGTTAGTGTGAGAGCTGTGAGAGTGTGTTAGTGTGAGAGTGTGTGTGTTAGTGCGAGAGCTGTGAGAGTGTGTGTGTTAGTGTGAGAGCTGTGAGAGTTGTGAGAGTGTGTGTGTTAGTGTGAGTGTGTGTGTTAGTGTGAGAGCTGTGAGAGTGTGTGTTAGTGTGAGAGTGTGTGTTAGTGTGAGAGTTGTGAGAGTGTGTGTTAGTGTGAGAGTGTGTGTGTTAGTGTGAGTGTTGTGAGAGTGTGTGTTAGTGTGAGAGTGTGTGTGTTAGTGTGAGAGTGTGTGTGTTACTGTGAGAGTTGTGAAAGTGTGTGTTAGTGTGAGTGTGTGTGTGTGTGTTAGTGTGAGAGTGTGTGTGTTAGTGTGAGAGCTGTGAGAGTGTGTGTTAGTGTGAAAGTGTGTGTTAGTGCGAGAGCTGTGAGAGTGTGTTAGTGTGAGTGTGTGTGTTAGTGTGAGAGTTGTGAGAGTGTGTGTTAGTGTGAGAGTGTGTGTGTTAGTATGAGAGTGTGTGTTAGTGTGAGATTGTGTGTGTTAGTGTGAGAGCTGTGAGAGTGTGTGTTAGTGTGAGAGTGTGTGTGTTAGTGAGTGTGTGTGTTAGTGTGAGAGTGTGTGTGTTAGTGTGAGAGTTTTGAGAGTGTGTGTTAGTGTGAGAGTGTGTGTTAGTGTGAGTATGTGTGTTAGTGTGAGAGTTGTGAGTGTGTGTGTGTTAGTGAGTGTGTGTGTTAGTGTGAGAGTGTGTGTGTTAGTGTGAGAGTTTTGAGAGTGTGTGTTAGTGTGAGAGTGTGTGTTAGTGTGAGTATGTGTGTTAGTGTGAGAGTTGTGAGTGTGTGTTAGTGTGAGAGTGTGTGTTAGTGCGAGAGCTGTGAGAGTGTGTTAGTGTGAGAGCTGTGAGAGTGTGTGTTAGTGTGAGAGTGTGTGTTAGTGCGAGAGCTGTGAGAGTGTGTGTTAGTGTGAGAGTGTGTGTGTTAGTGAGTGTGTGTGTTAGTGTGAAAGTGTGTGTGTTAGTGTGAGAGTTTTGAGAGTGTGTGTTAGTGTGAGAGTGTGTGTTAGTGTGAGTATGTGTGTTAGTGTGAGAGTTGTGAGTGTGTGTTAGTGTGAGAGTGTGTGTTTGTGCGAGAGCTGTGAGAGTGTGTTAGTGTGAGAGCTGTGAGAGTGTGTGTTAGTGTGAGAGTGTGTGTTAGTGCAAGAGCTGTGAGAGTGTGTGTTAGTGTGAGAGTGTGTGTGTTAGTGAGTGTGTGTGTTAGTGTGAAAGTGTGTGTGTTAGTGTGAGAGTTTTGAGAGTGTGTGTTAGTGTGAGAGTGTGTGTTAGTGTAAGTATGTGTGTTAGTGTGAGAGTTGTGAGTGTGTGTTAGTGCGAGAGCTGTGAGAGTGTGTTAGTGTGAGAGCTGTGAGAGTGTGTTAGTGTGAGAGTGTGTGTTAGTGCGAGAGCTGTGAGAGTGTGTTAGTGTGTGTGTGTGTGTTAGTGTGAGAGTTGTGAGAGTGTGTGTTAGTGTGAGAGTGTGTGTGTTAGTATGAGAGTGTGTGTTAGTGTGAGAGTGTGTGTTAGTGTGAGAGTGTGTGTTAGTGTGTGTGTTAGTGATTGTGTGTGTTAGTGTGAAAGTGTGTGTGTTAGTGTGAGAGATTTGAGAGTGTGTGTTAGTATGAGAGTGTGTGTGTTAGTGTGAGAGTTGTGAGAGTGTGTTAGTGTGAGAGTGTGTGTTAGTGTGAGAGTTGTGAGAGTGTGTGTTAGTGTGAGAGTTGTGAGAGTGTGTGTTAGTGTGAGAGTGTGTGTTAGTGTGAGAGTGTGTGTTAGTGTGAGAGTTGTGAGAGTGTGTGTTAGTGTGAGAGTGTGTGTTAGTGTGAGAGTTGTGAGAGTGTATGTTAGTGTGAGAGTGTGTGTGTTAGTATGAGAGCTCTGAGTGTGTGTGTTAGTATGAGAGTTGTGAGAGTGTGTGTTAGTATGAGAGTTGTGAGAGTGTGTGTTAGTGTGAGAGTGTGTGTTAGTGTGAGAGTTGTGAGAGTGTGTGTTAGTGTGAGAGTTGTGAGAGTGTGTGTTAGTGTGAGAGTGTGTGTTAGTGTGAGAGTGTGTGTTAGTGTGAGAGTTGTGAGAGTGTGTGTTAGTGTGAGAGTGTGTGTTAGTGTGAGAGTTGTGAGAGTGTGTGTTAGTGTGAGAGTTGTGAGAGTGTGTGTTAGTATGAGAGTTGTGAGAGTGTGTGTTAGTGTGAGTGTGTGTGTTAGTGTGAGTGTGTGTTAGTGTGAGAGTTGTGAGAGTGTGTGTTAGTGTGAGAGTGTGTGTGTTAGTATGAGAGCTGTGAGTGTGTGTGTTAGTATGAGAGTTGTGAGAGTGTGTGTTAGTGTGAGAGTGTGTGTTAGTGTGAGAGTTGTGAGAGTGTGTGTTAGTGTGAGAGTTGTGAGAGTGTGTGTTAGTGTGAGAGTGTGTGTTAGTGTGAGTGTGTGTTAGTGTGAGAGTTGTGAGAGTGTGTGTTAGTGTGAGAGTGTGTGTTAGTGTGAGAGTTGTGAGAGTGTGTGTGTTAGTGTGAGAGTGTGTGTTAGTGTGAGAGTTGTGAGAGTGTGTGTTAGTATGAGAGTTGTGAGAGTGTGTGTTAGTGTGAGTGTGTGTGTTAGTGTGAGTGTGTGTTAGTGTGAGAGTGTGTGTTAGTGTGAGAGTGTGTGTGTTAGTGTGAGTGTTGTGAGAGTGTGTGTGTTAGTGTGAGAGTTGTGAAAGTAGTTAGTGTGAGAGTGTGTGTGTTAGTGTGAGAGTTGTGAGAGTTTGTGTGTTATTGTGAGACCTGTGAGAGTGTGTTAGTGTAAGAGTGTGTGTGTTAGTGTGAGAGTTGTGAGAGTGTGTGTTAGTGTGAGAG
This sequence comes from Hemibagrus wyckioides, assembly GCF_019097595.1. NCBI lineage: Eukaryota > Metazoa > Chordata > Actinopteri > Siluriformes > Bagridae > Hemibagrus > Hemibagrus wyckioides. The sequence goes on from NC_080714.1 coordinate 422,869, forward strand.
TGTGTGTGTTAGTGTGTTAGTGTGAGAGTGTGTGTGTTAGTGTGAGAGTGTGTGTGTTAGTGTGTTAGTGTGAGAGTGTGTGTGTTAGTGTGTTAGTGTGAGAGTGTGTGTTAGTGTGAGAGTGTGTGTGTTAGTGTGAGAGTGTGTGTTAGTGTGAGAGCTGTGAGACTGTGTATTAGTGTGAGAGTTGTGAGAGTGTGTGTTAGTTTGAGAGTTGTGAGAGTGTGTGTGTTAGTGTGAGAGTGTGTGTGTTAGTGTGAGAGTGTGTGTCTTAGTGTGTTAGTGTGAGAGTGTGTGTTAGTGTGAAAGTGTGTGTTAGTGTGAGAGCTGTGAGAGTGTGTATTAGTGTGAGAGTTGTGAGTGTGTGTGTTAGTGTGAGAGTGTGTGTTAGTGTGAAAGTGTGTGTTAGTGTGAGAGCTGTGAGAGTGTGTATTAGTGTGAGAGTTGTGAGTGTGTGTGTTAGTGTGAGAGCTGTGAGAGTTTGTGTTAGTTTGAGAGTGTGTGTGTTAGTGTGAGAGCTGTGAGAGTGTGTATTAGTGTGAGAGTTGTGAGAGTGTGTGTGTTAGTGTGAGAGTGTGTGTGTTAGTGTGAGAGTGTGTGTGTTAGTGTGAGAGTGTGTGTGTTAGTGTGAGAGTGTGTTAGTGTGAGAGCTGTGAGAGTGTGTATTAGTGTGAGAGTTGTGAGAGTGTGTTAGTGTGAGAGCTGTGAGAGTGTGTGTTAGTGTGAGAGTGTGTGTGTTAGTGTGAGAGCTGTGAGAGTGTGTGTGTTAGTGTGAGAGTGTGTGTTAGTGTGAGAGCTGTGTGTGTTAGTGTGAGACCTGTGAGAGTGTGTGTTAGTGTGAGAGTGTGTGTTAGTGTGAGAGTGTGTGTGTTAGTTTGAAAGTGTGTGTGTTAGTGTGATAGTTTTGAGAGTGTGTGTTAGTGTGAGAGTGTGTGTCTTAGTGTGTTAGTTTGAGAGTGTGTGTTAGTGTGAAAGTGTGTGTTAGTGTGAGAGCTGTGAAAGTGTGTATTAGTGTGAGAGTTGTGAGTGTGTGTGTGTTAGTGTGAGAGCTGTGAGAGTGTGTATTAGTGTGAGAGTTGTGAGAGTGTGTGTGTTAGTGTGAGAGTGTGTGTGTTAGTGTGAGAGTGTGTGTTAGTGTGAGAGTGTGTGTTAGTGTGAGAGCTGTGAGAGTGTGTATTAGTGTGAGAGTTGTGAGAGTGTGTGTGTTAGTGTGAGAGTGTGTGTGTTAGTGTGTTAGTGTGAGAGTGTGTGTGTTAGTGTGTTAGTGTGAGAGTGTGTGTTAGAGCTGTGAGAGTGTGTATTAGTGTGAGAGTTGTGAGAGTGTGTGTGTTAGTGTGAGAGTTGTGAGAGTGTGTGTGTTAGTGTGAGAGTGTGTGTTAGTGTGAGAGCTGTGAGAGTGTGTGTGTTAGTGTGAGAGTGTGAGAGTGTGTGTTAGTGTGAGAGCTGTGTGTGTTAGTGTGAGACCTGTGAGAGTGTGAGACCTGTGAGAGTGTGTGTTAGTGTGAGAGTTGTGAGAGTGTGTGTTAGTGTGAGAGTGTGTGTTAGTGCGAGATCTCTGAGAGTTTGTTAGTGTGAGAGCTGTGAGAGTGTGTGTTAGTGTGAGAGTGTGTGTTAGTGTGAGAGTGTGTGTGTTAGTATGAGAGCTGTGAGAGTGTGTTAGTGTGAGTCTGTGTGTTAGTGTGAGAGTGTGTGTTAGTGTGAGATTGTGTGTGTTAGTGTGAGAGCTGTGAGAGTGTGTTAGTGTGAGTGTGTGTTAGTATGAGAGTGTGGGTTAGTGTGAGAGTGTGTGTGTTAGTATGAGAGTGTGTGTTAGTGTGAGATTGTGTGTGTTAGTGTGAGAGCTGTGAGAGTGTGTGTTAGTGTGAGAGTGTGTGTTAGTGTGTGTGTTAGTGATTGTGTGTGTTAGTGTGAAAGTGTGTGTGTTAGTGTGAGAGATTTGAGAGTGTGTGTTAGTATGAGTGTGTGTGTTAGTGTGAGAGTTGTGAGAGTGTGTTAGTGTGAGAGTGTGTGTTAGTGTGAGAGTTGTGAGAGTGTGTGTTAGTGTGAGAGTTGTGAGAGTGTGTGTTAGTGTGAGAGTGTGTGTTAGTGTGAGAGTGTGTGTTAGTGTGAGAGTTGTGAGAGTGTGTGTTAGTGTGAGAGTGTGTGTTAGTGTGAGAGTTGTGAGAGTGTATGTTAGTGTGAGAGTGTGTGTGTTAGTATGAGAGCTGTGAGTGTGTGTGTTAGTGTGACAGTTGTGAGAGTGTGTGTTAGTGTGAGAGTGTGTGTTAGTGTGAGAGTTGTGAGAGTGTGTGTTAGTGTGAGAGTTGTGAGAGTGTGTGTTAGTGTGAGAGTGTGTGTTAGTGTGAGAGTGTGTGTTAGTGTGAGAGTTGTGAGAGTGTGTGTTAGTGTGAGAGTGTGTGTTAGTGTGAGAGTTGTGAGAGTGTGTGTGTTAGTGTGAGAGTGTGTGTTAGTGTGAGAGTTGTGAGAGTGTGTGTTAGTATGAGAGTTGTGAGAGTGTGTGTTAGTGTGAGTGTGTGTTAGTGTGAGAGTTGTGAGAGTGTGTGTTAGTGTGAGAGTGTGTGTTAGTGTGAGTGTTGTGAGAGTGTGTGTGTTAGTGTGAGAGTGTGTGTTAGTGTGAGAGTTGTGAGAGTGTGTGTTAGTGTGAGAGTGTGTGTTAGTGTGAGAGTTGTGAGAGTGTGTGTTAGTGTGAGTGTGTGTGTTAGTGTGAGTGTGTGTTAGTGTGAGAGTTGTGAGAGTGTGTGTTAGTGTGAGAGTGCTGGTGTGTTAGTATGAGAGCTGTGAGTGTGTGTGTGTAGTAGTGAGAGTTGTGAGAGTGTGTGTTAGTGTGAGAGTGTGTGTTAGTGTGAGAGTTGTGAGAGTGTGTGTGTAGTGTGAGAGTTGTGAGAGTGTGTGTTAGTGTGAGAGTGTGTGTTAGTGTGAGAGTTGTGAGAGTGTGTGTTAGTTAGTGTGAGAGGTGTGGGTTAGTGTGAGAGTTGTGAGAGTGTGTGTGTTAGTGTGAGAGTGTGTGTTAGTGTGAGAGCTGTGGGAGTGTGTGATAGTGTGAGAGATATGAGAGTGTGTGTTAGTGTGAGTGTGTGTGTGTTAGTGTGAGTGTGTGTGTTAGTGTGAGAGTTGTGAGAGTGTGTGTTAGTGTGAGAGTGTGTGTGTTAGTGTGAGTGCTGTGAGAGTGTGTGTGTTAGTGTGAGAGTTGTGAAAGTGTGTTAGTGTGAGTGTGTGTGTTAGTGTGAGAGTTGTGAGAGTTTGTGTGTTATTGTGAGACCTGTGAGAGTGTGTTAGTGTAAGAGTGTGTGTGTTAGTGTGAGAGTTGTGAGAGTGTTTGTTAGTGTGAGAGTGTGTGTGTTAGTGTGTTAGTGTGAGAGTGTGTGTGTTAGTGTGAGAGTGTGTGTGTTAGTGTGTTAGTGTGAGAGTGTGTGTTAGTGTGAGAGCTGTGAGAGTGTGTATTAGTGTGAGAGTTGTGAGAGTGTGTGTGTTAGTGTGAGAGCTGTGGGAGTGTGTGTTAGTTTGAGAGTTGTGAGAGTGTGTGTGTTAGTGTGAGAGTGTGTGTGTTAGTGTGAGAGTGTGTCTTAGTGTGTTAGTGTGATAGTGTGTGTTAGTGTGAAAGTGTGTGTTAGTGTGAGAGCTGTGAGAGTGTGTATTAGTGTGAGCGTTGTGAGTGTGTGTGTTAGTGTGAGAGTGTGTGTTAGTGTGAAAGTGTGTGTTAGTGTGAGAGCTGTGAGAGTGTGTATTAGTGTGAGAGTTGTGAGTGTGTGTGTTAGTGTGAGAGCTGTGAGAGTTTGTGTTAGTTTGAGAGTGTGTGTGTTAGTGTGAGAGCTGTGAGAGTGTGTATTAGTGTGAGAGTTGTGAGAGTGTGTGTGTTAGTGTGAGAGTGTGTGTGTTAGTGTGAGAGTGTGTGTGTTAGTGTGAGAGTGTGTGTGTTAGTGTGTTAGTGTGAGAGTGTGTGTGTTAGTGTGAGAGTGTGTTAGTGTGAGAGCTGTGAGAGTGTGTATTAGTGTGAGACTTGTGAGAGTGTGTGTGTTAGTGTGAGAGTTGTGAGAGTGTGTGTGTTAGTGTGAGAGTGTGTGTGTTAGTGTGAGAGCTGTGAGAGTGTGTGTGTTAGTGTGAGAGTGTGTGTTAGTGTGAGAGCTGTGTGTGTTAGTGTGAGACCTGTGAGAGTGTGTGTTAGTGTGAGAGTGTGTGTTAGTGTGAGAGTGTGTGTGTTAGTTTGAAAGTGTGTGTGTTAGTGTGATAGTTTTGAGAGTGTGTGTTAGTGTGAGAGTGTGTGTCTTAGTGTGTTAGTTTGAGAGTGTGTGTTAGTGTGAAAGTGTGTGTTAGTGTGAGAGCTGTGAAAGTGTGTATTAGTGTGAGAGTTGTGAGTGTGTGTGTGTTAGTGTGAGAGCTGTGAGAGTGTGTATTAGTGTGAGAGTTGTGAGAGTGTGTGTGTTAGTGTGAGAGTGTGTGTGTTAGTGTGAGAGTGTGTGTGTTAGTGTGAGTGCTGTGAGAGTGTGTGTTAGTGTGAGAGTGTGTGTTAGTGTGAGAGCTGTGAGAGTGTGTATTAGTGTGAGAGTTGTGAGAGTGTGTGTGTTAGTGTGAGAGTGTGTGTGTTAGTGTGTTAGTGTGAGAGTGTGTGTGTTAGTGTGTTAGTGTGAGAGTGTGTGTTAGTGTTAGAGCTGTGAGAGTGTGTATTAGTGTGAGAGTTGTGAGAGTGTGTGTGTTAGTGTGAGAGTTGTGAGAGTGTGTGTGTTAGTGTGAGAGTGTGTGTTAGTGTGAGAGCTGTGAGAGTGTGTGTGTTAGTGTGAGAGTGTGAGAGTGTGTGTTAGTGTGAGAGCTGTGTGTGTTAGTGTGAGACCTGTGAGAGTGTGAGACCTGTGAGAGTGTGTGTTAGTGTGAGAGTTGTGAGAGTGTGTGTTAGTGTGAGAGTGTGTGTTAGTGCGAGATCTGTGAGAGTTTGTTAGTGTGAGAGCTGTGAGAGTGTGTGTTAGTGTGAGAGTGTGTGTTAGTGCGAGAGCTGTGAGAGTGTGTTAGTGTGAGTGTGTGTGTTAGTGTGAGAGTGTGTGTGTTAGTATGAGAGCTGTGAGAGTGTGTTAGTGTGAGTCTGTGTGTTAGTGTGAGAGTGTGTGTTAGTGTGAGATTGTGTGTGTTAGTGTGAGAGCTGTGAGAGTGTGTTAGTGTGAGTGTGTGTTAGTATGAGAGTGTGGGTTAGTGTGAGAGTGTGTGTGTTAGTGTGAGAGCTGTGAGAGTGTGTGTTAGTGATTGTGTGTGTTAGTGTGAGAGTGTGTGTTAGTGATTGTGTGTGTTAGTGTGAAAGTGTGTGTGTTAGTGTGAGAGTTTTGAGAGTGTGTGTTAGTGTGAGAGTGTGTGTTAGTGTGAGTATGTGTGTTAGTGTGAGTTGTGAGAGTGTGTGTTAGTGTGAGAGTGTGTGTGTTAGTATGAGAGCTGTGTGTGTGTGTTACTGTGACAGTTGTGAGAGTGTGTGTGTTAGTGTGAGAGTTGTGAAAGTGTGTTAGTGTGAGTGTGTGTTAGTGTGAGAGTGTGTTAGTGTGAGAGTGTGTGTTAGTGTGAGAGTGTGTTAGTGTGAGAGTGTGTGTGTTACTGTGAGAGTTGTGAAAGTGTGTTAGTGTGAGTGTGTGTGTTAGTGTGAGAGTGTGTTAGTGTGAGAGTGTGTTAGTGTGAGAGTGTGTGTGTTACTGTGAGAGTTGTGAAAGTGTGTTAGTGTGAGTGTGTGTGTTAGTGTGAGAGTTGTGAGAGTGTGTGTTAGTGTGAGAGTGTGGGTGTTAGTGTGTTAGTGTGAGAGTGTGTGTTAGTGTGAGAGCTGTGAGAGTGTGTGTTAGTGCGAGAGCTGTGAGAGTGTGTTAGTGTGAGTGTGTTTGTTAGTGTGAGAGTTGTGAGAGTGTGTGTTAGTGTGAGAGTGTGTGTGTTAGTATGAGAGTGTGTGTTAGTGTGAGATTGTGTGTGTTAGTGTGAGAGCTGTGAGAGTTTGTGTTAGTGTGAGAGTGTGGGTGTTAGTGTGTTAGTGTGAGAGTGTGTGTGTTAGTGTGAGAGCTGTGAGAGTGTGTGTTAGTGTGAGAGTGTGTGTTAGTGCGAGAGCTGTGAGAGTGTGTTAGTATGAGAGTGTGTGTTAGTGTGAGATTGTGTGTGTTAGTGTGAGAGTTGTGAGAGTGTGTGTTAGTGTGAGAGTGTGAGTGTTAGTGTGTTAGTGTGAGAGTGTGTGTGTTAGTGTGAGAGCTGTGAGAGTGTGTGTTAGTGTGAGAGTGTGTGTTAGTGCGAGAGCTGTGAGAGTGTGTTAGTGTGAGTGTGTGTGTTAGTGTGAGAGTTGTGAGAGTGTGTGTTAGTATGAGAGTGTGTGTGTTAGTATGAGAGTGTGTGTTAGTGTGAAAGTGTGTGTGTTAGTGTGAGAGTTTTGAGAGTGTGTGTTAGTGTGAGAGTGTGTGTTAGTGTAAGTATGTGTGTTAGTGTGAGAGTTGTGAGTGTGTGTTAGTGCGAGAGCTGTGAGAGTGTGTTAGTGTGAGAGCTGTGAGAGTGTGTGTTAGTGTGAGAGTGTGTGTGTTAGTGTGAGAGCTGTGAGAGTGTGTTAGTGTGTGTGTGTGTTAGTGTTAGAGTTGTGAGAGTGTGTTAGTGTGAGAGTGTGTGTGTTAGTGTGAAAGTGTGTGTGTTAGTGTGAGAGTTTTGAGAGTGTGTGTTAGTGTGAGAGTGTGTGTTAGTGTCAGTATGTGTTAGTGTGAGAGTTGTGAGTGTGTGTTAGTGTGAGAGTGTGTGTTTGTGCGAGAGCTGTGAGAGTGTGTTAGTGTGAGAGCTGTGAGAGTGTGTGTTAGTGTGAGAGTGTGTGTTAGTGCAAGAGCTGTGAGAGTGTGTTAGTGTGTGTGTGTGTTAGTGTGAGAGTTGTGAGAGTGTGTGTTAGTGTGAGAGTGTGTGTGTTAGTATGAGAGTGTGTGTTAGTGTGAGAGTGTGTGTTAGTGTGAGAGTGTGTGTGTTAGTATGAGAGTGTGTGTTAGTGTGAGAGTGTGTGTTAGTGTGAGAGCTGTGAGATTGTGTGTTAGTGTGAGAGCTGTGAGAGTGTGTGTTAGTGTGAGAGTGTGTGTGTTAGTGAGTGTGTGTGTTAGTGTGAAAGTGTGTGTGTTAGTGTGAGAGTTTTGAGAGTGTGTGTTAGTGTGAGAGTGTGTTAGTGTGAGAGTTGTGAGAGTGTGTTAGTGTGAGAATGTGTGTTAGTGCGAGAGCTGTGAGAGTGTGTTAGTGTGAGAGCTGTGAGAGTGTGTGTTAGTGTGAGAGTGTGTGTTAGTGCGAGAGCTGTGAGAGTGTGTTAGTGTGTGTGTGTGTTAGTGTGAGAGTTGTGAGAGTGTGTGTTAGTGTGAGAGTGTGAGAGTGTGAGAGCTGTGAGTGTGTGTTAGTGTGAGAATGTGTGTTAGTGCGAGAGCTGTGAGAGTGTGTTAGTGTGAGAGCTGTGAGAGTGTGTGTTAGTGTGAGAGTGTGTGTTAGTGCGAGAGCTGTGAGAGTGTGTTAGTGTGTGTGTGTGTTAGTGTGAGAGTTGTGAGAGTGTGTGTTAGTGTGAGAGTGTGTGTGTTAGTATGAGAGTGTGTGTTAGTGTGAGATTGTGTGTGTTAGTGTGAGAGCTGTGAGAGTGTGTGTTAGTGTGAGAGTGTATGTTAGTGTGTGTGTTAGTGAGTGTGTGTGTTAGTGTGAAAGTGTGTGTGTTAGTGTGAGAGTTTTGAGAGTGTGTGTTAGTGTGAGAATTGTGAGAGTGTGTTAGTGTGAGAGTGTGTGTGTTAGTATGAGAGCTGTGAGTGTGTGTGTTAGTGTGAGAGTGTGTGTTAGTATGAGAGTGTGTGTGTTAGTGTGAGAGTTGTGAGAGTGTGTGTTAGTGTGAGAGTGTGTGTTAGTGTGAGAGTTGTGAGAGTGTGTGTTAGTGTGAGAATTGTGAGAGTGTGTGTTAGTGTGAGAGTGTGTGTGTTAGTATGAGAGCTGTGAGTGTGTGTGTTAGTGTGAGAGTGTGTGTTAGTGTGAGAGTTGTGAGAGTGTGTGTTAGTGTGACAGTTGTGAGAGTGTGTGTTAGTGTGAGAGTTGTGAGAGTGTGTGTTAGTGTTAGTGTGTGTGTGTTAGTATGAGAGCTGTGAGAGTGTGTGTTAGTGTGAGAGTTGTGAGAGTGTGTGTGTTAGTGTGAGAGTGTGTGTGTTAGTGTGAGTGTTGTGAGAGTGTGTGTTAGTGTGAGAGTGTGTGTGTTAATGTGAGAGTTGTGAGAGTGTGTTAGTGTGAGAGTGTGTGTGTTAGTGTGAGTGTGTGTGTGTTAGTATGAGTGTGTGTGTTAGTGTGTTAGTGTGAGAGTGTGTGTTAGTATGAGAGCTGTGAGAGTGTTAGTGTGAGAGTGTGTGTGTTAGTGTGAGAGTTGTGAGAGTGTGTTAGTGTGAGAGTGTGTGTGTTAGTGCGAGAGTGTGTGTGTTAGTGTGAGTGTTGTGAGAGTGTGTGTTAGTGTGAGAGTGTGTGTGTTAATGTGAGAGTTGTGAGAGTGTGTTAGTGTGAGAGTGTGTGTGTTAGTGTGAGTGTGTGTGTTAGTGTGAGAGTGTGTGTGTTAGTGTGAGAGCTGTGAGAGTGTGTGTTAGTGTGAGAGTGTGTGTGTTAGTGTGACAGCTGTGAGAGTGTGTGTTAGTGTGAGAGTTGTGAGAGTGTGTGTGTTAGTGTGAGTGTGTGTGTTAGTGTGAGAGCTGTGAGACTTGTGAGAGTGTGTGTGTTAGTGTGAGTGTGTGTGTTAGTGTGAGAGCTGTGAGACTTGTGAGAGTGTGTGTGTTAGTGTGAGTGTGTGTGTTAGTGTGAGAGCTGTGAGAGTGTGTGTTAGTGTGAGAGTGTGTGTGTTAGTGTGAGTGTTGTGAGAGTGTGTTTTAGTGTGAGAGTGTGTGTGTTAGTGTGAGAGTTGTGAGAGTGTGTTATTGTGAGTGTGTGTGTTAGTGTGAGAGTGTGTGTTAGTGTGAGAGTGTGTGTGTTAGTGTGAGAGTGTGTGTTAGTGTGAGAGTGTGTGTGTTAGTGTGAGAGCTGTGAGAGTGTGTGTTAGTGTGAGAGTGTGTGTTAGTGCGAGAGTTGTGAGAGTGTGTTATTGTGAGTGTGTGTGTTAGTGTGAGAGTTGTGAGAGTGTGTGTTAGTGTGACAGTGTGTGTGTTAGTGTGAGAGTGTGTGTTAGTGTGAGAGTGTGTGTGTTAGTGTGAGAGTTGTGAGAGTGTGTGTTAGTGTGAGAGTGTGTGTGTTAGTGTGAGAGTGTGTGTGTTAGTGTGAGAGCTGTGAGAGTGTGTGTTAGTGTGAGAGTGTGTGTTAGTGCGAGAGCTGTGAGAGTGTGTTAGTGTGAGAGTGTGTGTTAGTGTGAGAGTGTGTGTGTTAGTGTGAGAGCTGTGAGAGTGTGTGTTAGTGTAAGAGTGTGTGTTAGTGTGAGAGTTGTGAGAGTGTGTGTTAGTGTGAGAGTGTGTGTTAGTGTGAGAGTTGTGAGAGTGTGTGTTAGTGTGAGAGTGTGTGTGTTAGTGTGAGTGTTGTGAGAGTGTGTGTTAGTGTGAGAGTGTGTGTGTTAGTGTGAGAGTTGTGAGAGTGTGTTAGTGTGAGAGTGTGTGTGTTACTGTGAGAGTTGTGAAAGTGTGTGTTAGTGTGAGAGTGTGTGTGTTAGTGTGTTAGTGTGAGAGTGTGTGTGTTAGTGTGAGAGCTGTGAGAGTGTGTGTTAGTGTGAGAGTGTGTGTTAGTGCGAGAGATGTGAGAGTGTGTTAGTGTGAGTGTGTGTGTTAGTGTGAGAGTTGTGAGAGTGTATGTTAGTGTGAGAGTGTGTGTTAGTGTGAGATTGTGTGTGTTAGTGTGAGAGTGTGTGTGTTAGTGTGAGAGCTGTGAGAGTGTGTGTGTTAGTGTGAGAGTTGTGATTGTGTGTTAGTGTGAGAGTGTGTGTTAGTGCGAGAGCTGTGAGAGTGTGTGTTAGTGTGAGAGTGTGAGAGTGTGTGTTAGTGTGAGAGTGTGTGTTAGTGCGAGAGCTGTGAGAGTGTGTGTTAGTGTGAGAGTGTGTGTGTTAGTGAGTGTGTGTGTTAGTGTGAAAGTGTGTGTGTTAGTGTGAGAGTTTTGAGAGTGTGTGTTAGTGTGAGAGTGTGTGTTAGTGTAAGTATGTGTGTTAGTGTGAGAGTTGTGAGTGTGTGTTAGTGCGAGAGCTGTGAGAGTGTGTTAGTGTGAGAGCTGTGAGAGTGTGTGTTAGTGTGAGAGTGTGTGTTAGTGCGAGAGCTGTGAGAGTGTGTTAGTGTGTGTGTGTGTTAGTGTTAGAGTTGTGAGAGTGTGTGTTAGTGTGAGAGTGTGTGTGTTAGTATGAGAGTGTGTGTTAGTGTGAGATTGTGTGTGTTAGTGTGAGAGCTGTGAGAGTGTGTGTGTTAGTGTGAGAGTTGTGAGAGTGTGTTAGTGTGAGAGTTGTGAGAGTGTGTGTTAGTGTGAGAGTGTGTGTTAGTGTGTGTGTTAGTGAT
>NC_080714.1:453304-484158 GCF_019097595.1 Hemibagrus wyckioides
ACATGATAAGATCAATAAGACCTGAGCCAGGGGAGGGCAGTTCACCTCAAAAACTGAGCTGTGAACTGTGTTCCAAGAAGAACTGAACTGTGCTGGACACACACACACACACACACTAAATTGTCCTGTTTGCACGCATATGTCACTTTACATGTCACTTTACATTTTTTATATTGATCCTGTTTACATGTGTCACCTTAATATTTACATTCACTGTATACACTGCTATCTGCACAGTCTATATGAGTCGGTCTACATGTTGTTTATCTGCACTGTCCTGTCTCGTCATCCTGTACACTTCTGTTGTATGTCTAGTTTATTTATTGCACCTTAAGTATAGTTTAGTTTTATCTCTATGTTTGTCTGCGTCTCTGTACTTTGTCTGTGTTCTGTGTAGCACCTCTGGTCCAGGAGGAACGTTGTTTCACTTCACTGTGTACTGCATCTGATATATATGGTTGAAGTGATGATAAAGCTTCTTTGACTTTGACTTTGAAAAAGCTTTTATTGTCATTGACCATGTGTAGCTGGCACAGTGTGTAGTTAGATGAAACCATGGATCCTGCTGCTTCATAAAACACCACAGAGCTAAGGACTAAAATGTTAACCTAGCCACATAAAGCCCACAATGGACAAACAGTGCAATACAAAAGATAAGAGACAGTGCAGATAGACAATACGCTACAGACAGATAACAGACATAAAACAGCACCATCACGTCGTTCTGTACCCCGAACCTTTGCGGTCATCCACAGCTTCTGGTTGGAGCGTGTGGTTATGGTCTTGGAATTAATTGATGCACTTGCCGAGGTAGCCGGTCACTGATGCCGTGTCAACATAACAGAGATGTGGTCTGAGTAGCCGAGGTGGAGGCAGGGCGCCGCTCGATATGCAACAGGGATATTTGTGTAAACAAGATCCAGCATGTTCACCCCTCTTGTCGCAAAGTCCACATGTTGATGGAATTTAGGGAGAACAGACTTGAGATTCACATGATTGAAATCTTCGGCGATAATGAACAGTCTGTTGGGGTGAGCATTCTGCAGCTCGCTAATAGCTCCTTATAGCACACACAGAGCCTCCTTAGCATTAGCGCTGGGGGGAATGTGCACTCCAAATAAAATGGCCATCACTATCACAAAGTCCACTAACGATGAACAGTAACTAGAAACAATCACGGAGTTCTTGGACCATTCCCTGTTGATGTAAACACACACACCGCCACCGCGAGTCTTACTGCACAGAGCTGCATTTCTGTTGAGCCCGGCTAGCTGAATGGTGGCGTCCAGAACTCTGTTGTTGAGCCACGTCTCTGTGAAAACAAAGATGCAGCAGTCTCTGTACTCTCGCCGTGTAGTTCGCTAGAGTCGGATGTTGTCCAGTTTATGGTCCAGTGAGCAAATTTTGGAGAGTAGAGCACAAGGAGACACAACCCTGTAACAGGTCATTTACTACTTTAACCAGTTCTGCTCTCTGTGCTATGGTGAGGCCTAAATCCTCACTGATAAAGAAGAGAAGATATATAAAAAGTGGGAAGAGAATGAGGAAGGGAAGGGAGAAGAGAAAAAGTCTGTTGATGGTCTGTTGTTTATGATCAGACTCGGACATAAACTGAAGTTTATGAAGTTTAGGTGATGAAGAAACTCAAAACACTGATCTGTTGATTCCAGATTAATAAAACTATAGATGAGTGCATCTGTAACTTCATGACATCACTGCCTTAAGAGTGAAACAGAGAAGATCAGGTCGTATCTGATCAAGCTTCACCCCAGTCTCTGATAATGGTATCTCTATATGTATGAAAGACTCAGATCTTAGACCCTGATGTTCCTGATCTTGCTCCATCCCCAGGTTCATCCTCTCCCAGTCCAACTGCTGTCATGTGAGCAGGATGTATTGAGTGAGATGTGGTATCTCCCTCTTAATCTTCAAATAATCCCTCTTAACTCTCTGCCTGTTCTTCACTTTATTTCTGATGTAGAGTTGTTTTTTTTTATTTTGTAAGCTCTAACCCTCAGTGAGTTGTACCATCGATTCACTGACCTTTTATTCTAGATCTGTCCCTGTAATGTAAGATCTGCCCGGCACCTTGTTAGCTTAACCTCTGATGACTTTGAAGATAATTCTTCTTAAAAGATGATATTGATTCACATCCTGTTGTGTTGTGTTCCCCAGGTTTCTAAAATATTTCATTGAAATGCAGAGAAAAGGGATTAAAGGATTAATTTTCTGCTCATGTCTCTAACATTTCAGGAAATCCTCCATTACAGTAATGCAGTTTTCAACTACTTGGAATTTTTTCAATGGAATATTAAAGGAAGTGGGGAGAGTCACAGTAATAACCCATGGCATGTGGATGCATGTGTTTCTGTGTGTGTGTGTGTGTGTGTGTGTGTGTGTGTGTGTGAAAGAAAACTTTCATCACCATGAGGTTGGCCATTAATCTGTCTTCTTTCAGCAGTGTCATGATGATGATGATCATGATGATGATGGTGATGATGATGATGATGATGATGGTGATGATGAAGGAAAGGATCTGTTTATGTCTAAAGCAGGACTGATAAATATTTTAAAGATTATTATTTAATAGATTATTAAATGTCAGTTTGTTTAACACTTTTCACTACGACATCAATGTACAGCATAAAGCATTCAGATGTGAAGTGTAAACAGTGAGAGCACGTGTCAGCTAACACACACGTCACAAGTCACATGATCACAAACACCTTGAGTGGTGTGTATGCACAATCAGCACTAGTATTTAAGTTACCTATAGCATAATTACTCTATAATGTCTAGTGTCTGTTGTGAACAGCGTCACTGTGTGCTTTTGCATCATTATATAGTACCTGACCTGACATTATATAGTACCTATAGTACCTTATATATATACCTGACTTTGTGTGTTTCACTTTATTTAAACTTTTTAAAAAAACTCCACAAACATCTCCAACCAATCCATGACAGAATGTAAGGGCTGAAGACAAGAAGATCCCCTTCCCACCTTCTCACCTTCTAACCCCTAACCCTAAACACTGCATTCTAAACCCCAAACCCTAACCCCTAACCCCTAACCCTAAACACCGCATTCTAAACCCCAAACCCTAACCCCTAACCCTTAACCCTAATAAATAGGTGTGTTATGTTGTGTGTTGTGTAAAGCTCATTTCCTCTTTTAATGGTCACAAAGTAGATTTACAGGCATTTTTTTTACTCTAACGAGCAACTCAGAGGTGACGGTGGTGAGAAAACTCCCTGAGATGATAGGAGGAAGAACGATTATAACCTGTAGGTTACAGCATGGTCCTGAGACACACAGTCCTGTCTTTTACTTTTACAGATAGACAGGTAGGGATATAGACAGGTAGGGAGATAGACAGGTAGGGAGATAGACAGGTAGGGAGATAGACAGGTAGGTAGAAACTCAGCATGTTTAGACACATTGAGCAAAATCATGAAAAACACGACAAAGAGGATTTTTCAGGTTTCATTTCCGTTTCCTCCAAATAATAAACAAACGCTGCACTTTCATCTCAGACCATATACAGGCATACAGGAAGTGGATCAGGATGTGGGCGAAACTGTCAGGAAGAAACATGCAGGAGAGAGAACACTCAGTGAACAGAACCAGAGGGTGGAGTTGCTGTGATCAAGGCTGCCTTCAAACACACAGTGATTTTTATCTCTGCAAGTCGTCACTTGCTGTCCTGTGAGGTCACCTGTAGGTGTTCCCACTGCCAGCTACCATAGTAATAACGTTTAACAGCAAGTGACGCAGGTAGCATTCAAAATCTCTGTTTTGATGTCTCTCTAAAATGAAACATCCTGGAAGTAGAGTTGTGTTTGTATAAAAATTCAGCAGTACCTGGATGGCAGCGGGGGTATTGTGAGGACCATGTATTTGATTTTTCTAGTGCTTTCAACACCATTAAACCATTCCTACTGAGTGAGAAGCTGCTGAGAATGGAGTCCAGCTCAACCACCATCTCTTGGATTGCTGACTTTCTGTAAGACAGGCCCCAATGTGTGTGATTGGGGACCTCCCTGTAGTAACAGAGGTCAGCAACAGAAGAGCACCTCAGGGGACTGTCCATTTTGTTCACTCTGTACACCTCAGACTTTCAGTACAACTCTGAATCATGCCATCTGCAGAAGTTTTCTGACCACACTGCAGTGGTGGGGTGTATTAGAGATGGACAGGAGTCTGAGTACACTGAGGATTTCTGGATAACTTTGTGGACTGGTTCAGATGTCACAGAGGAGATTATCCTTTAGCAGAACGCTACAGGAGATCATTCACACCATTCACTATAACATTGTACAATAGCTCACCTGTGTGTGTGTGTGTGTGTGTGTGATAGGTGATAACACTATTAACACTTTTCTCTACACAACCTTCTTCATGTTTATTATCTACTGCCAGTTTGCACATGTGGACTATACTGTAACTATGAAAGAGCTCCAGTGTTTCTCTGTGGAGTGAGGAGAAACTTCCAGAAGAACAATGCTCCACCAATCAGGCCTATATAGTAAAGTGACCAGGTGGAAGACACTCCTCAGTAAAAGGCACATGACAGCCAATCTGGAGTTTGCCAAAAGACACCTGAAGGACTCTCAGACCATGAGAAGAAAAATTCTGATGAAACAAAGATTGGACTCTTTGGTCTGAATGGCAAACGTCATGTCTGGAGGAAACCAGGCCCGGTCATCACCTGGCCAATACCATATCTACAGTGAAGCACGGTGGTGGCAGCATCATGTTGTGGGGATGTTCTTCAGTGGCAGGAACTGGGAAAGATAAATGCAGCAATGTACAGACACATCCTTGATGAAAACCTGTTCCAGAGTGCTCTGGACCTCAGATTGGGGAGACGGTTCATCTTCCAACAGGACAATGACCCTCAGCACGCAGCGAAGATAACAAAGGAGTGGCTACTGGACAACTCTGTGAATGTCCTTGAGTGACCTAGTCCATACCTGAACCTGAGTGAACATCTCTGGAGAGATCTGAAAATGGCTGTGCAGCGACGCTCCCCATCCAACCTAATGGAGTTTGAGAGGTCCTGCATAGAAGAATGGGAGAAACTGCCCAAAAACAGGTGTGAGAAGCTTATATCTCACTCAAAAAGACCTGAGGCTCTAATCGGTGCTGAAGGAGCTTCAACAAAGTGCTGAGCAAAGGCTGTGAATAATTATCTACATTTTTTACAAACTTCTTTCATGTTATCATTATGGGGTATTGTTAGTAGAATTTAAGGAAAATAATGAATTTAATTCATTTTGGAATAAGGCTGTAATACAACAACATGTGGAGAAGTGAAGCACTGTGAATACATTCTGGATGGACTGAACATCTGATTAAATCCAGATGATTTGATCTGATTAAAACTGTGTTTCATATCTGCACTACTACCTTTAACTTAACTTATTGCATTCTACAGTATATTTAAGGTTTTCTCTTCTTTTTTTAAGACTTAGTCTTATATTTTTGTACACACACACACACACACACACACACGTGTATGTGTGTGTGTGTGTATATATATACAGTGTTGGGTAGGTTACTTTGGAAATGTAATAGGTTCCAGATTACAGGTTCCTCTGTTTAAAATGTAATAAGTCGTGTAACTTTTCAATGACTTTATAAAAGTAAAGTAACTGATTACATTTGATTACTTTTTGATTACTTTTAAGTTTCTAACGGATATTTTCAACTAAATCATTTCCAAACATTTATCCCAGGCAGGGTTAACCTTACAGTAGAACTCAACTCTGTTTACTGTTAGAATTTTAAATCTTTCATCACTTGAATTAAGATTATATTCAGATCTTTGCATAGCTATGACAGGACACACTGGCAAGTAACAATGCCTTGGGAAAAAAACATAATCTGTAAAGAGTCATCATAATGTACACTACAGCGCTAAAATAACTGAGTTATATTAGATCTGATACCAACACATTTACAAGGAGGAAAAGTGTGAGATATATATTTACTGTCAAAGGTTCAGAAATAGAAGTGTGTCTGGTAAAGGCAGCTAGCAGACTAGCTAATTTGTTGTGAATGTTATGAATACAGGTCTTGAGTACTCTGTGGGCTCGATGAATGCGCAGGCGCGTTTTAGTGGATTTTTTCCACAGAGCAGCTTCAGTAAATAAACTGACCACTCCGTCACTTTTTATTATACAGAAACGAGTAATATATCATTCCAAACTAAAGGGTCTGTTTTTATTTCTGTACACTCACAATAATGACAAAAACCATATGCTTTTATAAAATAAATAAAGGCTAGGTTCCATACCTGCAGATGCTTCCTCAGGTTCAACATTGAAGCCTTTGATGCTGAAAGCATTTTAACAGCTGGGAAACTAATTTCCCCCTGAACTGTTATATTTGCCCCTTATTGGATTTCAGGATGAAATTATTTTTATATTTCCAGGACTGAAATGCATTTTTATCTCTCGCCATGGTGGTAACTCTCAGACAGTGTATTAGCCTAAAGCTTTCAGAGGCAATGTGGATTAACGTAATTAGCAGACACTCCGCAAAAACTAGAGAACCAATCAAAATCATCAGAATAGCACCGCTTTAACAAACTCTAGCAATGTAACGAATTACTGTTACATTTATTTTGTAATTAAATTATGTATATATATATATATATATATGTAACGTCAGACATAGGAGTATTAGAATCCATTCGCGGACAATGTAAAGGGCTGAAAGCTAAGATCTTGGTCGAGGTCACAGAGAAACAGGGTCAAAACCAGAAAGCTATGAAGAAACAGTCAAAACCAAAATGCTAGTCCAGAAAACGAAGTCAGAAGAAAACAAGCAGGGTCATACACGAGGAAACTAGACAATAGATAAATCAAGGCTTGGCAGGTAACACTAAGGAAACAATGCTTCGCAATGTGACTGAGATAGCGTGCTGCTTTTATATGTCACTGAACCGGAAGTGAGCAGAAACAGTTAATATTCGGGCGATGGCTCCCTCTGGTGTTCAGGCCTCGTGACAGAACCCCCCGTCTAAGAACACCTCCAGGTGTTCGACGTCAAGGGCGTCCCCTTGGGCGAGGAGCGGGTCTGTGGGGAAAGTTCAGGTGGAATTCTTCTATGAGAGCGGGGTCCAGGATGTCGTGTGCATTGACCCAGCAGCGCTCCTCCGGGCCATATCCCTCCCAGTCCACCAAGTATTGGAGGCGGCGGCCCTGACGACGCGAGTTAAGGATGGTGTGAACCCGATAGGCGAGGGAACCGTCAATGTCCAGGGGAGGGGGTGGCTCATGGGCAGTGGGGCCCGTGGTCTGTGGCTCGTGATAGGGCTTGAGCAGAGATACATGAAAAGTGGGTGCGAGGCGGTAAGAGGCAGGCAGCTCTAGGCGAAACGAGACGGGATTAACCTGGTAAATAATTTTGAAAGGACCGATGAATCTGGGGCTGAGCTTACGACAGGGCAGCTTGAGTTTCAGGTTGCGCGTGGATAACCAAACCTTTTGACCCACTTGGTAGGTAGGATGGGGTTGGCGTCGGCGATTGGCTTGAATTACTTGCCTACGTATAGCCCGTTGAAGGCGAACATGGGCTCGTTCCCAGATTTCCTGGCTTCACCTGGACCACTCGTCAACCGCGGGGACGTCGGAGGGCTCCCCGGACCACGGGAACAAAGGTGGTTGATAGCCACCTTTATACACATTGGAACGGTGTCAGCCCCGTAGAGGAATGGGTTAGGGAGTTCTGAGCATATTCGGCCCATGGGAGGAATTCACTCCATCGGTGCTGTTCCTTGCTGCAGTAAGCCCTCAAGAACCTTCCTAGTTCTTGATTCAAACGTTCGGCTTGCCCGTTAGATTGGGGGTGGTATCCTGAGCTCAGACTGACTTTGATTTTCAGGTGCTTACAGAACTCCTGCCAGACCCTGGAGGTAAACTGCGGCCCTCGGTCCGATACTATGTCTTCAGGGAGCCCAAAATTCCGGAATACATTGTGAAAAATGGCTAAGGCAGTTTCCATAGATGTAGGTAATCCCTTCATGGGGACCAATTTGCAAGCCTTGGAAAACCGGTCAATGATGACCATGATGGTCGTGAAGCCCTGTGAGTCGGGGAGGTCAGTGAGAAAGTCTATAGAGATGTGAGACCAGGGACGGCGTGGGACGGGTAGCGGCTCCAACAGACCTTCAGGCAGATGGCACTCGGTTCGAGACTGGGCGTACAAACTTTTCCACATCCTGGTGAAGAGAAGGCCACCAAAAGGTTTGACGCAGCAATTGGGCCATACGATGGATGCCTGGGTGGTCGGAGCTGGGGCATTCATGCGTCCACTTGATCAGTCTTAGACAGAACGTGGTGGGAACATAACATTTGGAGGGTGGACAATTTGGGGGAGGAGCCTCGGATGTGTAAGCCCTTTCAATTTCTCCTATGAAATCCCAACGAATGGGGGCTACTAAAACAGATGGTGGGAGAATATTATTAGGGTGTGAGGGTGACTCACTGACCTCATGAATTCTGGAGAGGGCATCTGCTTTCCCGTTCTTCGAGCCGGGACGATAGGTGATCGTGAACTTGAACCGTGAAAAAAATAATGCCCACCTGGCTTGGCCAATTCTCAGAGATACGCAAGGTTACGGTGATCAGTGAGAATGAGGAACGGGTGAGCTGCCCCCTCCAACCAATGTCTCCATTCTTCCAGGGCAACCTTCATAGCTAGAAGTTCCTTGTTGCCCACGTCGTAATTCAATTCTGCCGGTGTTAGTTTTCGAGAGTAGAAGGCACATGGATGTAGTTTGCCGGACTCTGGCTGGCGTTGAGAGAGTACTGCTCCCACCCCGCTGTTCGAGGCGTCCACCTCTACTGTAAAAGGTAAGTCAGGTCGTGGGTGTCGGAGTATAGGGGCGGAGGAGAAGCTGTGCTTAAGCTTATCGAAGGCTGTTCGGGCTTGATCAGTCCACTTTAGTTTCTGTGGTTTACCCTTTAACAATGAGGTTAGAGGACTGGCTATGGTGCTATAGTTCCGAATGAAACGGCGATAAAAGTTAGCAAACCCCAGGAATCGCTGGAGGCCTTTAGCATTGGTGGGCTCAGGCCAGGACATGATCGTGGACACTTTGGACTGGTCCATCTCCACCCCCTTTTGAGAGATCACGTAACCAAGAAATGTGATGGAGGAACGGTGGAACTTACACTTTTCCAACTTCACGAAGAGGTTATGGGTTGCCAGGCGGTGGAGGACTGCTCGAACGTGGGAAACATGTTGTTTCAAGTCTGATGAGTAGATCAAAATGTCGTCAATGTAGGCTATTATGTGGCTGTGGAGCATGTCCCTGAATATTTCATTTATCATGGATTGAAACACCGCCGGGGCGTTAGTGAGTCCGTAAGGCATGACTAAGTACTCGTAGTGTCCATTAGTGGTGTGGAAAGCAGTCTTCCATTCGTCTCCTTCTCTTATCCTGATCAGGTTGTAGGCACTGCGTAGATCGAGTTTAGTGAATACTTTGGCCCCTTGTAGCTGTTCAAGGGTGGCTGGAACTAAGGGGAGAGGATATGGGTAAGGCACGGTGATAGCGTTCAAACCGCGATAGTCAATGCATGGACGGAGCCCTCCATCCTTCTTTTCCACAAAGAAGAAGCCTGCCGCCACCGGAGATGTAGAGGGCCATATATAACCTGCTGCAAGGGCCTCTTCGATGTAGTCCTCCATAGCCTTCTTTTCCGGGATGGAGAGGGGGTAAACTCGGTTCTTAGGTGGTACAGCATTGGGGAGGAGTTCTATGGTGCAGTCCCATGGTCTGTGTGGTGGGAGCCTGGTTGCCTTTTCCTTACTAAAAACTTCACATAGGTCGTAGTATTCAGGAGGGAGCGAAGTGGGACTGGACGAAGCTGGGCTTTCAATAGAAGTAGCAAGGCATGGACGAGGAGTGTGATTCAAAAAACAGTTCTTTATGCAGAAAGGGGCCCATCTTCGGAGGTCACCGTCCTCCCAGGAGATGTCTGGGTCATGAAGCTGTAGCCATGGAAGGCCCAGCACTATGGGGTTGGACGGGGAAGAGATGACAAAGAAAGATAAACGTTCATGATGGAATAATCCGAGTTGGAGGTCAATAGGTTGGGTTTGCTGAGAAATGAGACCCCCTCCGATGGGCTGATCATTGATGGCGGTCACTCTGAGCGGGGGTATGCATGGGACTGTGGGGATGTGAAGATCGCGCACCAGAGTCTCGTCCATGAGGTTGACCGCCGAGCCTGAGTCAATTAATGCTGTGACAAAAAACTGAGAATGAGCAAAGAGGAGATATGCCAGAAGAGAAACTTTGGATCAGCGTACTATGTTTTCTACCTGTGGCGTAGATGATTTTTCAGGACATCGGAGCACTCTATGACCGGGTTTTCCACAGTAGAAGCAGAGGTTGAGTTTAGTACGCCGTTCACGCTCCTCCGCTGTGACTCGTGCCCTTCCCAGTTGCATGGGTTCAGAATGATCCTCTGTGTACGGTCGCACTTCCATTTTATAACGCGGCAGGGGCGTGAGGTGGTGGCTGTAGGTCGGTGTTGGCGGCGCAGGTTATCCAGACGGATGGCAGTGGAAATGTATTGAGACAACGTGACGTTCGTGTCGCGGCATGCCATTTCTGCTTGTAAACCCGGGTTGAGCCCCTCGCGGAAAACCGCCATGAGAGCAGTAGCATTCCATCCCGACTGAGCTGCCAAAGTGCGGAATTTTATAGCATAATCTGCAGCTGTGTCCCCCCCCGGCGTAATTCCAGCAGCTGAACGGAAACATCCTTGCCGCCCGCCGGGTATTCAAACACTTCCTTAATTAAATTAGCTAAATAATCCGCGGACGATTTAACTTGGGGGTCGGAGTCCCAAACTGCTGCTGCCCAATCTAGCGCTCTACCGGTTAGTAGGGATAATATAAATGCGCACCTGGTTCTTTCGTCGCGGTATGCCTCAGGTTGGTGAGTGAAATAGTTATCGCACTGATGAAGAAAACCCCGGCAACGATCGGCGGATCCGTCAAACTTCTCAGGTAGAGCAAAATGAGGAAGTTCGCTGCGAGCGTCGTATGCTGGCGCCGCGGCTGCTGCCTGATCCAGTGGCTGCTGCTGGAGCTGTTGGTTAGCTGCTTTCAGTGCGTCGACCTCCGCCTGATAAGCTTGAATAAGGACTCGCTGTCGCTATAGCGCCGCTTGCATATCCGCTGGACTCATCTCAGGCGAAGCATTCTGTAACGTCCCGTCAGACGTAGGAGTATTTGAATCCATTCGCGGACAATGTAAAGGGCTGAAGGCTAAGATCTTGGTCGAGGTCACGGAAAAACAGGGTCAAAACCAGAAAGCTATGAAGAAACAGTCAAAACCAAAACGCTAGTCCAGAAAACGAAGTCAGAAGAAAACAAGCAGGGTCATACACGAAGAAACTAGACAATAGATAAATCAAGGCTTGGCAGGTAACACTAAGGAAACAATGCTTCGCAATGAGACTGAGATAGCGTGCTGCTTTTATACGTCACTGAACCGGAAGTGAGCAGAAACAGTTAATATTCGGGCGATGGCTCCCTCTGGTGTTCAGGCCTCGTGACAATATATATATATATATAATATAATCAGAGTATTGCATCAAGTCAGTTAAACTTGGGGTTGTTGATCAGTTTCAGCTGCTTTGGTGTTAATGAAATGAACAAGTGCACTACATGGGCAACAATGAGATGACCCCCAAAATAGGAATGGCTTTACAGGTGGAGGTCACTGACATTTTTTCCCTGCTCATCTTTTCTAAATGTTTTTCACTAGTTCTGCATTTGGCTAGGGTCAGTGTCACTACTGGTAGCATGAGGCGATACCTGGACCCTACAGAGGTTGCACAGGCAGTCCAGCTCCTCCCGGATGCATATCAGTGCCATTGCCAGAAGGTTTGCTGTGTCTCCCAGCACAGTCTCAAGAGCTTGGAGGAGATTCCAGGAGACAGGCAGCAAGGAGGAACAACAAGCCTGCTGCATCATTTTTTCTCTCTGATTTTTCTCTCTGATTAAATTCAGCCCTGTGTAGGATGATCATTTTCACTTCCATTAAACGATGCGCCATCCTTTCATTCCTAACACATTACCCATATATATATATGGGTCACTGGAGCCATCTAGCAGTCAGCAATTTCCTGTCCTTTGATTGGATAGTTGGAGTAGTCAGAGGCAGTGACCCGCCCATATACAGTGTTTCTATATTCTCTGTGTCTCATTTCGGATGCTGCGTCCTCCGGAGATTGCAGTTTGCTGCATACGGCATCAAGAATGTCTTTTTTGAGAAAAGTAACCGTAATAAAATGGACTATTCCTTGTGAGGTGTGAAATACTGTAGAATAATTTCTTTTTTACTTTTTATTTACCGGGTGATTAGTATCTACTGCCGTGGTGTCCAGGGGCAATTCTAGAATTTTCATTTAAGAGGGGCTCCGCCCCCAATGAGGGTATAATAGTAAAAAAAAAAATAAAAAAAAATAAAATAAAGGTTTGACTAACAGAGTAGGATGGGAAACTTATTGCAGCATTCCACTGTATTACATAGATGTCTTCCTGATCAGACACACACACACTCACACTCACACTCACACACACACACACACACACACTCACACACACTCACACACACACACTCAAACACACACTTGTGCTATGATCCTCGTTCTGTGACGCCGCGGTCTGTGGATTGAAGAACGAGCTGAAAGACGGGGAGGAGCCGAAGTCTGCCGGAGTCTGTCTTTTCACATGAAATTTAAAGGGGAAGATCTTGAGGAGATCACCAATTTGTGTAGAGTTTATGGAGAATCACAGCATTATAGGAGGGCTGAGTAGAAAATGTCAGGGGGTCATAATGATGGTATAGAGGTGGATTAATTCAGGAAGGACACCAGTGAAGGCCTAGGCCTCCACCTCTATACCATATATATATATTGTATCTTGTAACTTGTTGTCTAAACTGCTGTAACACAAGAATTTCCCTTATGTATGGGATCAATAAAGTATATCTATCTATCTATCTATCTATCTATCTATCTATCTATCTATCTATCTATCTATCTATCTATCTCATGTACATCATGCGAGATGAAAGAGAAGCAATGCTGCTTGGGCGTTTTACTGTCTCCCATTGGTAGTATCACCAAGTCACTGCATATTTACATAAAGCTAAACTTTTCTCAGGTTTGTTGCGTCACTGGACACTCTCACATCTAGTCACTCATTGCAGATGTCAATAAGCATGAACAATCTTTGGTCACTTTGTCGTTCAGAGTCGCTGTATGTGTGAACGCAGCATCAGCTTTAGTGTAAACCGAGCAGACACCCACATAGATAAATTTGGAAGTGTCCAGGTGAGTGTCCAGGGCAGTGTCCAAGTGTCTGTCCAGGTGCATGTGATGGAGTGTCTCAGCCAGCAGGTGGAGCTGTGTGCTGTGTTTTAGCGGTTGCGAGACAATGACATGGGAAGAGTGTGTGCTAAGAGTGCTGAATGTGTATGTGTACACACACACACACACACACATACACACACACACACACACAAAGTGAATAGGGCAGCTCATCAGGCATTAAAATGAACTGGATGAACATCTGCAGGGTCAGTGGAGTCGCTCTCAGGAGAATAAACTCCTTTAGAAACCATTTAAAGAGAAAAAAAATCAGGACCTCAGTGCAGGAATAATTCGCCAAAGGGCAAATCTGGAAAAGGTCCAACTGAATTAGTGGTCCAGGTTAAACTGCATTAAAGGAAATTATTCACACTGAAGCAGCACAGCAGCATGATTCATTCCATGTTGCTAATAACTTCTCTCTTTCACTGGACTGTAGAATTTCAGCTGAATTTATAGTGAAGGTTAAACTTACTTCAATTCCATTCATTGTCTATTTCCACTTTATTCCTAATTAGGGTCACGGGGATCTGCTGGAGTCTATCCCAGTACACATCAGGAGAAAGACAGGGGTACACCCTGGACAGGTCACCAGTCCATCACAGGGCCACACATATAGACAGACACCAACACACACACACACACACACACACACACTCATGGGCAATATAGAATTACCAAGCAACCTAAGTTACATGTTTTTGGATGCAGGCACGGGGAGAGCATGCAGACTCCACACAGAGAGGCCCCTGCCCTGTTTGAACCCGGGATTCGAACCCAGGACCTTCTTGCTGTGAGGCAACACTAAGCCACCATGCTCACACACACACACACACACACACACACACACACACACACACACACACACACACACACACAGTGTTTGGGGTAAATCATCCGAAGCTTTCCATTTTTACCATCTGCGCTCCATCTGAGAGAAAGAAAATGGGGAAGGGGTGAGTGAGTGAGTGAGTGAGTGTGTGTGTGTGTGTGTGTGTGTGTGTGTGTGTGTGTGTGTGTGAGAGAGAGAGAGAGAGAGAGAGCGAGAGAGAGCGAGAGAGATTGTTTGCTCCATTCATTCAAACTAGTAAGCCACGCCCCTCGAACGTAAAGCGAAGGGGGCTCGACCAATGAGAAGGCTTGAATCGAGTCGCGCGGATCTGCCGATGGTCAGCTGACTAAAGCGAGTCTATTTAAACCGTCATGCTGAGGGAACCCGCTTCATTCATTTCCACTCCACGGAGAGTCTGAGTGACAGAACTCACTTTACCTCAGATTCCCTCAAATTAAACCCACCAGAACGTCCTGTTTTAAAGCTCTACAACAGTATGGTAGTGAGATTAAACACTTTCCTCACACTTTCTCTGTGTTTGGTGCTGGTTTGTTGTGCACTGAGTGTGTGTGGCCGAGCCGCTGCTGAGAATGAGCTGGAGAAAGGTAAGACACGTCATTTCTCTTCATTCCTTTATTTACTTGTCGGTTCTGTACCAGCTGAAACCCTGCTCATGTTTTCTTCAGAACATCATTTCTGCTCCAAATTTATATTTTATTTCTCACAGACAATACAACATGTCGAGAAATACTTTCTCACCACTGTCCGTGTAGAAAAATCGAGTCGATATATTTAGATATTTATGCGTCTATAAATACATGCATTTATTTAAATATGATTCAGTCTGTTCGGTGAGGGAGTCAAATAGTGAACCGAATCAGTTGCGATATTGACTCACACCTCGTGCTGATTTACTGATTAATGTTTAAATAATCTAAATGTTACGGTGTGCAGAAAGTAATAATAATAACCATGAGAAATACTTGTGGATTTGGTCACACTTCTGTTGCGTCATCATTTTAGTCTCTGTGAAATATTTGAGGTGTGGCTTCACCTGTGTGTGTGTGTGTGTGTGTGTGTGTGTGTGTGTGTGTGTGTGTGTGTTGCAGGTGGTTTGGATGTGAATCTGTCTGTAGACACAGTGCTGCTCGATTATCAGATTAAATACAACATGAGGAAATCTGAGGATTTGGACGATGAAGGCTGTTTCCTCCAAACGGGTCAAAACGAGGCGCTGCATCAGTGCGGCTTCAACACCACGGCCAGGACTATCCTCATCATCCACGGCTGGACGGTTAGTGTGCGCACACACGCACGCACGCACGCACGCACGCACACACACACACACACACACACACACACACACACACACACACACACAGGCACACTCTGAAGTGTGTATTGTGATGAGAAGTCAGTGATTTACATCATATCAGATATTTTCTGTATCATACTCAGTTTACCTCCTCATAGATAACACATGCTTCAGTTGTGAAGTTTCAGCTTTAGTTGCACTTCTTGCATTATTTGCATCAAAAGAAGGATTAATTATATAATGTTCTAGAAATGTTAATTATCTAACATTTTAGAAATGATGCAATGTAGATAAATTAGTGTGATTATAAGCATGCGTTAGTAAAACAAGTGCAAATGAAACCTGCCCTCGTCACTACACTGATGTTCAGCCTGGTTCTCCTCAGTCCTCAGCCCTCTGTCCACTGTCCAGTCAACACGCTGAAGGTCTGCTGGTTTGGGGATGATTCCTGCAGCAGAAGATTTTCATTTCATTTCATTGTCTGTACCGCTTATCCGATCTATCCTTGGGTCACAGGGAGCTGCAGCAGGTGTTGTCTCTGTTCAATTACATGGCAGTGTGAATGTTTATCAGAACCTTCTTCAGCAACAGGCGGTTCCTTCCATGTAAACATCTCCAAACAATTTTCATGCAATTTTCAAGACAATCCCCCATTGAAGCCAAGAACTCTGAAATAATGAAATGGTCAGCAACAAACTGACAAGAGTCCTGATCTAAACCTGATAGAAAACAGTTATTGCTAAGAAACCCACTCCAGTTATTTAATGTTATTGTTTTTTGACATTAGTAACCCACAAAATGTTTAGTTGTAATCTTTTGTGTTTCTTTTGTCTTTAATGTTGATCAGAGTATTGTCCAGTTACTTTGTAAAGCATGTCAGTAGAACAGAGGGATAACACACAGCCAACATTCCTTCACATTTATATATAAATACATACGCACTGACATGTTGGAATGTCACTAAGGAGTCCTCTCTCTTTCTGTGTGTGTGTTACAGATAGGAGGTGTGTTTGAGAGTTGGATGTATAAGCTGGTCTCAGCAGTAGTGAGGCGTGAGGCTGAGGCGAATGTCATCGTGGTGGACTGGCTCGGTTTGGCCCATCAGCTTTACCCTGACGCTGTCAATCACACACTCCATGTTGGACGCAGCATTGCTGCATTGCTTGACTGGCTGCAGGTTACTGCCACACACACACACACACACACACACACACACACACACACACAGCATCCCAAACTGTTTACCATTGTATAGAATGGTATGTAATATATAATCTTTAGCGAAATGAACCGTGTGAACTGAGAGATTATCAGCTACAGCAGGGCTTAGAGTACTGTGAAGTGGAGTGTATTGGAGTATAAAGTACTAGAGTGTAGAGTATTAGTATAGTACATACACTATATTGCCAAAAGTATTCGCTCACCCATCCAAATAATCAGAATCAGGTGTTCCAATCACTTCCATGGCCACAGGTGTATAAAATCAAGCACCTAGGCATGCAGACTGTTTTTACAAACATTTGTGAAAGAATGGGTCGCTCTCAGGAGCTCAGTGAATTCCAGCGTGGAACTGTGATAGGATGCCACCTGTGCAACAAATCCAGTCGTGAAATTTCCTCGCTCCTAAATATTCCACAGTCAACTGTCAGCTGTATTATAAGAACGTGGAAGTGTTTGGGAACGACAGCAACTCAGCCACGAAGTGGTAGGCCACGTAAACTGACGGAGCGGGGTCAGAGGATGCTGAGGCGCATAGTGCGAAGAGGTCGCCAACTTTCTGCAGAGTCAATCGCTACAGACCTCCAAACTTCATGTGGCCTTCAGATGAGCTCAAGAACAGTGCGCAGAGAGCTTCATGGAATGGGTTTCCATGGCCGAGCAGCTGCATCCAAGCCATACATCACCAAGTGCAATGCAAAGCGTCGGATGCAGTGGTGTAAAGCACGCCGCCACTGGACTCTAGAGCAGTGGAGACGCGTTCTCTGGAGGGACGAATCGCGCTTCTCCATCTGGCAATCTGATGGACGAGTCTGGGTTTGGCGGTTGCCAGGAGAACGGTACTTGTCTGACTGCATTGTGCCAAGTGTAAAGTTTGGTGGAGGGGGGATTATGGTGTGGGGTTGTTTTTCAGGAGCTGGGCTTGGCCCCTTAGTTCCAGTGAAAGGAACTCTGAATGCTTCAGCATACCAAGACATTTTGGACAATTCCATGCTCCCAACTTTGTGGGAACAGTTTGGAGCTGGCCCCTTCCTCTTCCAACATGACTGTGCACCAGTGACCAAAGCAAGGTCCATAAAGACATGGATGACAGAGTCTGGTGTGGAGGAACTTGACTGGCCTGCACAGAGTCCTGACCTCAACCCCATAGAACACCTTTGGGATGAATTAGAGCGGAGACTGAGAGCCAGACCTTCTCGTCCAACATCAGTGTGTGACCTCACAAATGCACTTCTGGAAGAATGGTCAAAAATTCCCATAAACACACTCCTAAACCTTGTGGACAGCCTTCCCAGAAGAGTTGAAGCTGTTATAGCTGCAAAGGGTGGACCGACGTCATATTGAACCCTATGGATTAGGAATGGGATGTCACTTAAGTTCATATGAGAGTCAAGGCAGGTGAGCGAATACTTTTGGCAATATAGTGTAGTAGTATAGTGTGGAGTCATAATAACTGCTGTGAGTGTCGGTGTAAATATAAACACTGTGCTAATTTTACTCTAACTCAATTATACGCTCAGATGTTCATACAAAGGCAAAACTTTATATAAATTAGTTTATTTGCTTGTGTGTGTGTGCACAGGAGGAGCAGCAGCTGCCTCTAGAGAACGTTCATCTGATTGGTTATAGTCTGGGAGCTCATGTAGCAGGATATGCTGGAACATTCGTTCATGGGAAAGTTGGCCGTATAACAGGTAAGGACATGCACACACACACTTACAACAGGTTTTATCAGTTCATACTGTACACTACACACTGAGTATCTAATTAGAGTTGCTCTGTGTGTGTGTGTTGAAGATATCCTCACAGTTTAGTTTGGATGGAAGGTGTATTTTAAACGCACTTATGTGAACACCGTTCTAAATGCTAATAAAGCTAATCAGAGCTTATGTATTTGACAGGGTTGGACCCAGCCGGTCCCATGTTTGAGGGGGCGGAGCCACACAAGCGCCTCTCTCCAGACGACGCAGAGTTTGTGGATGTTCTGCACACGTACACTCGTGAAGCTCTGGGTGTGAGCATTGGCATCCAGCAGCCAATCGGACACATTGACATCTACCCTAACGGGGGAGATGTGCAGCCCGGCTGTTCCCTGGGGGACGTCCTGTCCTCTGCCGCGGCAGGGGGTGAGAAAGGCCCACTCGGCATCGTTACACTATCATGTGACTTGGGCCTGTCCCAAATATTTGTAGAACCCTTAAAAAAACATTTAAAAGGATGTTGCACTAACTAAAACTCAATTCCAGTTTGTGACCCGTGTGTGTGTGTGTTTAGACTTTATGGAGGTGATGAAGTGTGAGCATGAGCGGGCAGTGCACCTGTTTGTGGACTCTCTGATGGATAAGGAACACGTGAGTTTTGCATATCAGTGCACAGGGCCCGAGCGCTTCAATAAAGGAATCTGTCTGAGCTGCAGGAAGAATCGCTGCAACAACGTGGGCTATAACGCTCGCAGCGTGCGCAGGAGGAGGAACACCAAGATGTACCTGAAGACTCGCGCAGACACGCCCTTTGCTGGTCAGTCTCACCTGCACTGATTCAGTGCTGTTTAAACACCTGAATCAAACACCTGACTAAGAGCTGTTTGTGTTAGTGTGTGTTTAACCCCGCCCCCTTTAAACCCAACCCTCCCACTTTACCTCAGGTTATCATTATCAGATGAAGATGCACGTCTTTAACCGGAAAAACTCTGATGATGCAGATCCCACCTTTTACATCAAACTTTATGGAGCTCACAACGACACCAATGACATCTACGTTGACATGTAAGTCCACACACACACACACACACACACACACACACACTCTTTCTCTCTCTCTCACACACACACACTCATACACCACTAAAATTCTGACCCTCATTGTGTGTGTTACAGTGCTGATGGTGTTGGTTTGAACCTCACCAACACGTTTCTGGTGTTTACGGAGGAGGACATCGGAGAGCTGTTGAAGATCCGTTTGACCTGGGAGAGTCCAACTGAGTCCTTCTCTGCTGTGTGGAAACACATCAAATCCTTCTGGTCCACTTCCTCCAGTAACAAGGTGCTGCAGGTCCGCCGCCTCCGCATCAAGTGTGGAGAGACACAGAGGAAGTGAGTCACATGCTTATAACTCACTTATAAAGCATATCATACTGTTATGACATTGTCTAGATGGTGGTAATAACCTGTGTGTGTGTGTAGGTTCACGTTCTGCGCTGAAGACCTGTCAGTAACGGACATCACTCCGGGGAACTCTGTAACCTTTGTAAAATGCCGTGACGGTTGGGAGGTGAAACCCAGGAAACGGTAAGTAGCTTAATAACTCACCTAAGAAACGCTAACAAACATGCTAAGGCTAGTCAGCAGTTACCATGAGAGCTAGCACACATGGCTAATACTAACCCCAGTCCTGTGGTCTGTAGTAGTGGACACACAGTAACGTAATGAACTGATCAGTGTGTGTTAATGTGTGGAGTAGAGAGATTCATTCTGCTGTGTAGAGGAGTCAGAACTCAGTGTGTATGTGATTTGAGACACAGCCCATACAGGAACAACAGGAGTATGAATGACTTCTCTCTAACCGCAGGATCCCCATGTGAGTGGACTTGGTCACTGAAGTGGATGTGGATTGGGATGTGACTGCTCTCTTCACGTTCTGAGCACTTTTTTTCTCTGGGGTTTTTTGTACACAGTTGGGGCTTGGAGCATGAGTCTGTTTGTTTATGAAGGAGGGGGGTGTGTGTGTGGGGGTGTGTGTGTGTGTGTCTTTTGATACTAATTGTACAGGCCTATTTATTTGTGACCTTATTTAAGAGCCTGTGACTCTCACCAGCCTGTGTGTGTGTGTGTGTGTGTGTGTGTTACCATTGTGATTGTACTGTTTTGTTTTGTTTTTTTGATTGGGAATTTATATATATTTTTTTTATTTATGAAAGAATAAGGCACTGCAGTAAAATCAAACTTTATTTATCAATTCTGTTGATACAAACGTTGTACATCTGTGTGTGTGTATGACTGCAAGATGTTTTTAAGGGTCAATCACAGTATTATTTCAGTGGAGAGTGGAGATCACTGTGAGTCCTTTTGAGAGAAATGTTACCTTAAATATGTTTGTGTGTACATACTGTACAACAACAACAATAAATTCATGTGTTTATACTAAATATAAAGCACTGTGTGAGGTTTTATTTCATTAATATTTGTTAACTGATACTATAAACAAGCCTCCTGGTCCAGCAGCAGGATCCCGTGCACTCACTGCAACGGGCCCGGGTTCAATTCCCGGGCAGGAAGCTGACCCAGACACTGAAGGGTTAACTCTCAGCGCCGCTCACAAGTCCAGGTTAAATGGGAGAGTTGCGTCAGGAAGGACATCCGCCGTAAACCTGTAACATCAAACATAAGTCACATGACCAGACTGGGAGGAGGGGGCGTTGTCTCCTTACACACTATCTTTATATTTACAAAGTACACAAAATACAAAAGGGAGGGGGGGAGATGGGGGTGGGGGCTTGGCCATACAGAGTAATTATTCCGTTATCTTTTATCTATTAAATTCTTTGGTGTAAAATATAATGGAGAAATGTCTCAGGGTCCTTCAGATCTCTCACTGAGCTCTGGATACGTTGTGTCTCAGACACGCACACATACGCACACACAGCACATGCACTTCCTTGTCTCACTCGTGTGTGTGTGTGTGT
This sequence comes from Hemibagrus wyckioides, assembly GCF_019097595.1. Lineage (NCBI taxonomy): Eukaryota > Metazoa > Chordata > Actinopteri > Siluriformes > Bagridae > Hemibagrus > Hemibagrus wyckioides. The sequence continues at coordinate 474,758 of NC_080714.1, forward strand.
GTGTGTGTGTGTGTGTGTGTGTGTGTGTGTAACAATGCAGATTTAAAGGAAAACAGTGTTTTAACGTGTGTGCGAGAGTGTGTGTGTGTCTGGGGAAATTACATTTTTTGTGTTTATACACTAAATAGAGTCGAGTCATTTTGAGGAATTTCAGCCTTGTTTCAGTTTATTTCACAGAGGTCTGTGTCTGTGGAGATTCTGAGTCATCCAGGTGAACTTACCTGGAAGTGTTGTCATGTCAACATGTGGAATTCTTTCTAGTTAGATGGAAACGTTTCACTACTCATCCGAGCAGCTTCTTCCCTCAGAGGGAAGTTGGCAGGTTTCCATGAGTTTGTATCCTCCTGGGTCACGGATCCTCCCCTCCCTAGAGTGCCTCGTTAAGGGAACAAGAGGAAGGTGAGAGTAGGGGGAGGAGTTAGGATGTAACACCTTAAGCGAAGGAGAGTGTGTGTGTGTGTGGGGGGGGGTTATTGAAGTATTAGAGGTAAAGATCAGAGAATGTGAGAGTAGATGGGGTCTTCAGGTGTGGCTTTCCTGGTGGACCGATGAAGGATGAAAAAGCAGCTTGAAAATTAGGAGACAGGTTTTGCCTAAGACCTCCACCTCCTTCACTTCTCTCTCAGACCATCTGTCTTCTCTGTCCAAGATGTGTTTCTTATTGTCCTCAGTCATTTGTCCTTTGGGGACATGGGAAGAAAAGGACAGCTGATTGTCCATGGTTACCCTGAGGTTGCGAGGAGTGACCAAAGTGGGGGAGATCATGGAGTTGTTTAGAGATAATGCAAGATCCTGGGCTGGAGATGAATCACCTGGGATGACCAGCAGTTCAGTTTTGCTGGGATTGAGTTTCAGCTGATGAGCGGTCATCTACACTGAGCAGAAGCTGTGGTATCTGAGGGAGGGAAGGAGAAGGTAAGTTTGGGGTCATCGGCATAGCAGTGGTCAGAGAACCCATGTGAGGATATAACTTCAAGAGAGTGGGTGTAGAGAGACTATAGAGAGCCTATAGAGTGAGTATAGTGAGACTATAGAGAGCCTATAGAGTGAGTATAGTGAGACTATAGAGAGACTATAGAGTGAGTGTAGTGAGAGTATAGAGAGACTATAGAGTGAGTGTAGTGAGAGTATAGAGAGACTATAGAGTGAGTATAGAGAGACTATAGAGTGAGTATAGTGAGAGTACAGAGTGAGTATAGTGAGAGTATAGAGAGACTATAGAGTGAGTATAGAGTGAGTATAGTGAGAGTATAGAGAGACTATAGAGTGAATATAGTGAGAGTATAGAGTGAGTATAGTGAGAGTACAGAGTGAGAGTACAGATTGAGTATAGTGAGAGTATAGTGAGAGTATAGAGAGAGTATAGTGAGAGTATAGTGAGAGTATAGAGTGAGTATAGTGAGAGTATAGAGTGAGTATAGAGAGAGTATAGAGAGAGTATAGTGAGAGTACAGAGTGAGTATAGTGAGAGTACAGAGTGAATATAGTGAGAGTACAGAGTGAGTATAGTGAGAGTACAGAGTGAGTACAGAGTGAGTATAGTGTGAGTATAGTGAGAGTATAGTGAGAGTACAGAGTGAGTATAGTGAGAGTATAGTGAGAGTACAGAGTGAGTATAGTGAGAGTACAGAGTGAGTATAGTGAGAGTACAGAGTGAGTATAGTGAGAGTACAGAGTGAGTATAGTGAGAGTATAGTGAGAGTACAGAGTGAGTATAGTGAGAGTACAGAGTGAGTATAGTGAGAGTACAGAGTGAGTATAGTGAGAGTACAGAGTGAGTATAGTGAGAGTACAGAGTGAGTATAGTGAGAGTATAGAGTGAGTATAGTGAGAGTACAGAGTGAGTATAGTGAGAGTACAGGTGGGTGAGTATAGTGAGAGTACAGAGTGAGTATGGTGAGGAGTACAGAGTGAGTATAGTGAGAGTATAGTGAGAGTATAGTGAGTGAGGTACAGGTGAGTATGGTGAGAGTATAGTGAGAGTACAAAGTGAGTATGGTGAGGTATAGTGAGAGTACAGGTGAGTATAGGTGGGTATGGTGAGAGTATAGGTGAGGAGTATGGTGAGAGTACAGGTGAGTATAGTGAGAGTACAGAGTGAGTATGGTGAGAGTACAGAGTGAGAGGTATAGTGAGAGTACAGGTGAGTATGGTGAGAGTACAGGTGAGTGTAATAGAGTGGGTATGGTGAGGAGTATAGAGTGAGTATGGTGAGGTACAGGTGAGTATGGTGAGGTACAGAGTGAGTATAGTGAGGTACAGAGTGAGTATGGAGGTGAGTATAGTGAGGTACAGGTACAGGTGAGGTATGGTGAGAGTACAGGTGAGTGTGGGTGAGGTACAGGTATGGTGAGGTATGGTGAGGTACAGAGTGAGTATGGTGAGGTATATGGTGAGGTACAGGTGAGGTATGGTGTGAGGTATGGTGAGGTACAGGTGAGTATGGTGAGGTATGGTGAGGAGTACAGGTGAGTATAGTGAGAGTACAGGTGAGGTATGGTGAGGTATAGGTGAGTATAGTGAGAGTATGGTGATTGTACAGGTGAGTATAGTGAGAGTACAGGTGAGTATGGTGAGGTATGGTGAGAGTACAGAGTGAGTATGGTGTGAGTATAGTGAGAGTACAGAGTGAGTATAGTGAGAGTATGGTGAGAGTACAGAGTGAGTATGGTGAGGAGTACAGGTGGTATGGTGAGAGTATAGAGTGTGAGGTATGGTGAGGTACAGAGTGAGTATGGTGAGAGTATAGAGTGAGTATAGTGAGAGTACAGAGTGAGTATGGTGAGGTATGGTGAGGTACAGGTGAGGTATAGTGAGGTACAGGTGAGTATGGTGAGAGTGCAGAGTGAGGTATGGTGAGGTATGGGGTGAGTATGGTGAGGTATGGGAGTGAGTATAGTGAGAGTACAGAGTGAGTATAGTGAGAGTATAGAGTGAGTATAGTGAGAGTACAGAGTGAGTATAGTGAGAGTATAGTGAGAGTACAGAGTGAGTATAGTGAGAATACAGAGTGAGTATAGTGAGAGTACAGAGTGAGTACAGAGTGAGTATAGTGAGAGTACAGAGTGAGTATAGAGAGAGTATAGATTGAGTATAGTGAGAGTATAGAGTGAGTATAGTGAGAGTACAGAGTGAGTATAGTGAGAGTATAGTGAGAGTACAGAGTGAGTATAGTGTGAGTATAGTGAGAGTACAGAGTGAGTATAGTGAGAGTATAGTGAGAGTACAGAGTGAGTATAGTGAGAGTACAGAGTGAGTATAGTGAGAGTATAGAGTGAGTATAGTGAGAGTATAGTGAGAGTACAGAGTGAGTATAGTGAGAGTACAGAGTGAGTATAGTGAGAGTATAGTGAGAGTACAGAGTGAGTATAGTGTGAGTATAGTGAGAGTACAGAGTGAGTATAGTGAGAGTATAGTGAGAGTACAGAGTGAGTATAGTGAGAGTACAGAGTGAGTATAGTGAGGTATAGAGTGAGGTATGGTGAGAGTGCAGAGTGAGTATGGTGAGGTATGGAGAGTGAGTATGGTGAGAGTACAGGTGAGTATAGTGAGGTATGAGTGAGGTTACAGGTGAGGTATGGTGAGAGTACAGAGTGAGTATGGTGAGAGTACAGGTGAGTATGGTGAGGTATAGAGTGAGGTATGGTGAGGAGTATAGAGTGAGTATGGTGAGAGTACAGAGTGAGTATGGTGAGGTATGGAGGTGAGTATGGTGAGGAGTACAGAGTGAGTATGGTGAGGTATGGTGAGAGTACAGAGTGAGGTATGGTGAGAATACAGAGTGAGTATGGTGAGGTACAGAGTGAGGTACAGGTGAGGTATAGTGAGGAGTACAGAGTGAGTATAGAGGTATAGATTGAGGTATAGGTGAGTATAGGTGAGTAATTATGGTGAGGTACAGGTGGGTATGGTGAGAGTACAGGTGTGGTATGGTGAGAGTACAGGTGAGGTATAGTGAGAGTACAGAGTGGGTATGGTGAGGTATGGGAGTGAGTATGGTGAGGTATGAGTGAGAGTACAGAGTGGGTATAGTGAGGAGTGCAGGTGAGTATAGTGAGGTATGGTGAGATTATGGTGAGAGTATGGTGAGAGTACAGAGTGAGTATGGTGAGAGTATAGTGAGGTACAGGTGAGTATAGTGTGAGTATGGTGAGGTACAGAGTGGGTATAGTGAGAGTATGGTGAGTACAGGTGAGGTATGGTGAGAGTACAGGTGAGTATAGTGGGAGTATAGGTGAGGTATAGTGAGGTATGGTGAGGAGTACAGAGTGGTAGGTGAGGTACAGAGTGAGTGAGGTACAGGTGAGTATGGTGAGAGTATGAGTATAGTGAGAGTATGGTGAGAGTACAGGTGAGTATGGTGAGAGTATAGTGAGAGTACAGAGTGAGTATAGTGGGAGTATAGAGTGAGTATAGTGAGAGTATAGTGAGAGTACAGAGTGAGTATAGTGAGAGTACAGAGTGAGTATAGTGGGAGTATAGAGTGAGTATAGTGAGAGTATAGAGAGAGTATAGATTGAGTATAGTGAGAGTATAGAGTGAGGTATAGTGGGGTATAGAGTGAGTATAGTGAGAGTATAGAGTGAGTATAGGTGAGGTATAGTGAGGTACAGAGTGAGGTATAGTGAGGTATGGTGAGGTACAGGTGGGTATGGTGAGAGTACAGAGTGAGTATAGTGAGAGTATAGAGTGAGTATGGTGAGAGTACAGGTGAGGTATAGTGAGGAGTACAAGAGTGAGTATAGTGAGAGTACAGGTGAGTATAGTGAGGTATAGAGTGAGTATAATTGAGAGTACAGAGTGGGTATAGTGAGGAGTACAGAGTGAGTATGGTGAGGAGGTACAGAGTGAGTATAGTGAGTATAGAGTGAGTATGGTGAGAGTACAGGTGGTATAGTGAGGTATAGAGTGAGTATAGGTGAGGTACAGAGTGGGTATGGTGAGTATGGTGAGAGTACAGAGTGAGTATAGTGAGGGTATGGTGAGGTACAGGTGAGGTATGGTGAGGAGTACAGGTGGGTATAGGTGAGGAGTACAGAGTGAGTATGGTGAGGTACAGGTGAGTATAATTGAGAGTACAGAGTGAGTATAGTGAGGTATGGTGAGGAGTACAGAGTGAGTATAGTACAGTGAGGTACAGAGTGAGTATAGTGGGAGTATAGAGTGAGGTATAGTGAGGTATAGTGAGGTACAGGTGAGGTATGGTGAGTACAGAGTGAGTATAGTGGGGTAGTAGAGTGAGTATAGGTGAGTATAGAGAGAGTATAGATTGAGTATGGTGAGGTAAGAGTGGTGAGTATAGTGAGAGTACAGAGTGAGTATGGTGAGGTACAGAGTGAGGCATGGTGAGAGTACAGAGTGAGTATGGTGAGAGTACAGGTGGAGTATGGTGAGAGTATAGGTGGTATGGTGAGAGTATGGTGAGAGTACAGAGTGAGTGTAATTGAGAGTACAGGTGAGTATAGTGAGAGTACAGAGTGGAGTATGGTGAGAGTACAGAGTGAGGTATGGTGAGGTATAGAGTGAGTATGGTGAGGTATGGTGAGGAGTACAGAGTGAGTATGGTGAGGTATGAGTGAGAGTACAGAGTGAGTATGGTGAGAGTACAGAGTGAGTATGGTGAGGTATGGAGTGAGTATAGTGAGAGTACAGGTGAGGTATGGTGAGGTACAGGTGAGTATGGTGAGAGTACAGGTGAGTATAGGTGAGGTATAAGAGTGAGTATGGTGAGGTACAGGTGAGTATGGTGAGAGTGCAGAGTGAGGTGGTGAGAGTACAGGTGTGAGTATAGTGAGGTATGGAGGTGAGTATGGTGAGAGTACAGAGTGAGTATAGTGAGGTATAGAGTGAGTATAGTGAGAGTACAGGTGAGTATAGTGTGAGAGTATGGTGAGAGTACAGAGTGAGTATAGGTGAGGAGTATAGTGAGAGTACAGAGTGAGTATATGGTGAGAGTACAGAGTGAGTATATGGTGAGAGTACAGAGTGAGGTATGGTGAGAGTACAGAGTGAGTATGGTGAGGTATAGAGTGAGTATAGGTGAGGTATGGTGAGAGTACAGGTGAGTATAGTTGAGGTATAGTGAGGTACAGAGTGAGTATGGTGAGAGTACAGGTGAGTATGGTGAGGAGTATAGAGTGAGTATGGTGAGAGCACAGAGTGGGTATAGTGAGAGTATGGTGAGAGTACAGGTGAGTATAGTGAGAGTACAGAGTGAGGTATGGTGAGAGTACAGGTGGGTATGGTGAGGTATAGAGAGTGAGTATGGTGAGAGTACAGAGTGGGTATGGTGAGGTATAGAGTGGGTATGGTGAGGAGTACAGGTGAGTATGGTGAGAGTATAGGTGAGTATAGTGAGAGTACAGGTGAGTATGGTGAGGTACAGGTGGAGTATGGTGAGGTATGGTGAGAGTAGAGTATGGTGAGGTACAGGTGAGTATGGTGAGGTACAGGTGAGTATAGAGAGAGTATGGTGAGAGTATAGAGGTGGTGAGAGTATAGAGATGAGGTATAGATTGGGTATGGTGAGGTAGAGTGAGTATAGTGAGAGTACAGAGTGAGTATAGTGAGAGTATAGAGTGAGTATAGTGAGAGTATAGTGAGAGTACAGAGTGAGTATAGTGAGAGTATAGTGAGAGTACAGAGTGAGTATAGTGAGAGTACAGAGTGAGTATAGTGAGAGTACAGAGTGAGTATAGTGAGAGTATAGAGTGAGTATAGTGAGAGTACAGAGTGAGTATAGTGAGAGTATAGAGTGAGTATAGTGAGAGTACAGAGTGAGTATAGTGAGAGTATAGAGTGAGTATAGTGAGAGTACAGAGTGAGTATAGTGAGAGTACAGAGTGAGTATAGTGAGAGTATAGAGTGAGTATAGTGAGAGTACAGAGTGAGTATAGTGAGAGTACAGAGTGAGTATAGTGAGAGTACAGAGTGAGTATAGTGAGAGTACAGAGTGAGTATAGTGAGAGTACAGAGTGAGTATAGTGAGAGTATAGAGTGAGTATAGTGAGAGTATAGAGTGAGTATAGTGAGAGTACAGAGTGAGTATATAATATTGCTGTTTTTGTGTTTGGTGTCTGGACTCTGTAATGACCTCCAGAGCAGGGACATATGTGTGCAGTATTTAGACCTCTCTCTCTCTCTCTCTCTCTCTGGGTTAGTTATGTATCTGAAGGTTCTGTACTCGTCCTCTGTTCTCCTGTCGTCCCGCTCTTTCCCTCCAGCTGCATTCCTCTGAGTTCTGTGTGTGGGAGAGAAGAAGACTGATGTTCTTGGTTTTCCCTTTGTGGTGTTGGGTCAACTGGGCTCTTCATTTCTGAGGATTTACTGTCACACTGATCTGGGAAGTCCCCCATCCAACCCCATCCAATTTTCGGAGGGTAAATGATCTGTAGAATTAAAGCCTGACTCAGGATGTTTAGAGATATTTCAGATATTTTCACTCACTAATATTCAGGATTTTATTGACATATTTTAAAAAGGTAAGTTTTTTTCCCACATCACCATCACTTTTTATCCTGAGACACACCTGGGGGAAAGGTGTGTGTGTGTGTGTGCACTCAGCACTGTGGGTAGAGTGTGAGGTCAGACTGTCACAGTGTGATGAACACAGTCTAAACATACACACACACACACACCTGGATTCAATGTGTCGATGTTTTAACCACTGTGTGTGATTTTGGACCTGTGACATAATCAACCATTAACATCTGCAGACAGACAGACAGACAGAAAAATACAAACAGAGAGAAATACAGACAGAGAGAAATAGACAGAGATAGAGACAGACAGATACATCTGTCTTTTAAGTCCTTGACAGTGTTTTTAAAAGCTACTGTTAAAGTGGAGATTTTTTTTGTAATTAGCCCCGCCCTCTTGTGTTATCACTGTCACAACTGTGTGTGTGTGTGTGTGTGTGTGTGTGTGTGTTTTCTCTATCAATCCTGCATTTCTCTAATAAAAAAGAATTTGCATCTGTGTGTGTGTGTGTGTGTGTGTGTAAGAGAGTGAGAAAGTGAGAATGTGAGTGTGAGAGTGTTTGCCTCCTAAACCTACAGGATATACAGGATTACACACACACACACACACACACACACACATACACACACACACACAGTTCTTGATTCTGGATCTCAAACAAACCCTTTATTCATTCAACACAAAGGCAGATTCACATTTACATCATTGTTAGTCTATATGTGTGTGTGTGTGTGTGTGTTTGACAGAGAGTGACTTTCTCATGGGAAAAAGGAGGTGAGAAGAATTTTCTGGAAATAAAGGACCTCGACATTTCATTGGAATAAATGCTCTTTAAGCGTTCCAGATAAAAAGTTCAACAGTGCTGAGCAGCAGATCCCTGACCACAGTGCTGACCAGCAGAACCCTGACCACAGTTCTGAGCAGCAGATCCCTGACCACAGTGTTGACCAGCAGAACCCTGACCACAGTGCTGAGCAGCAGAACCCTGACCATAGTGCTGACCAGCAGAACCCTGACCACAGTGCTGAGCAGCAGAACCGTGAGGACTGTGACTGACCAGCAGAACCCTGGGGGCCGTGACTGACCAGCAGAACCCTGGGGGCCGTGACTGACCAGCAGAACCCTGGGGGCTGTGACTGACCAGCAGAACCCTGGGGGCTGTGACTGACCAGCAGAACCCTGGGGGCCGTGACTGACCAGTGTGGGACATGACCATACTTACATTAGAACATATGTTTTTCTGCCACATTACCTCCCAGAGTTTTCTCCCAGCGTCTCAGGATGTTTATAGTTTATACTTCATCAGTGGCTCTGCCTCACATCTTCTGTCACGTGTCGGACATCTACATGGACATGTTCACAGTAAACACTGACCTGTGATTGGCTGGTGGTGTAAAGGTGTTCCTAATAAAGTGACAGATACAGCCATGTGTTTAATGAACACGAGTGAGGAAGATTTACAATGACAACGTCTTTTTGAGAAAAGAACAGTAGACTGATTAACACACACACACACACACACACACTGTCCAGTCAGGAGTGAGAGATGACAGTGACAGACCCGTACCTTTTCCTGGGTAATGACCTCACAGTCATGTCACATGCTTTTGTTTACATCACCATGTGTGTGTGTGTTCTCGTCCTCTCACACTGCCCTGTCCAGTAATTGGTGTGTTACCTGATTGTGTTTGTGTGTGTGTGTGTGTTTTGTGCTTTTACAATGATATTTTAACTCTCAGCATCAGTTGTCACTGTTAAGTGGACATGTAGAGTGCAAGTGGACATCACCCTCAGTGACCTGAAGACAGATTCGGACGATGCAGAGTGTGTAATCTTCAACACTGGACATGTGAGATGTCTTTAATGTGTCACAGGAGCCTGTCCTGTCCGGGCTGCACTTTCCCAGACATATATCAACTGTA